>NW_026973680.1:1152500-1165000 GCF_035594125.1 Scylla paramamosain | reverse complement strand
CTTCTTCCTTCCTCCCTCCCTCCTTCCCTTCCCCTCCCACGTCCCTCCCGCTTGCCTCCCTCCATCACGTTGCAGACCTTCAATCACTCAGAGTTAATCCATCACATCTACTCTCCTGCTTCTTCTCTTTTTCCCTCCTCCCCGTTCTCTCCTTCCATGTTTCCATTCATCCACCAAGCCACTCACGCCTCTATTCCTCCTTTCCTTGCTTCTCTCTTCCTCCTTGTAGTTCTGTAGAATGTGGTCTACAGAGCTACAAGCATGCATCGCTCATTTACGAATAAAAATGATAAACAAAACTACTTATTCCATTGCTGAGGAAGAATGAAAACTGCAAGACAAATTTTCCCATAAAGGAGAGAAAAAGGTGTGAAGAAAATATGATAAAAAGAAAAAAAAGAGCTGAAATATTGCATGACTTATGTACGAATATGAAAATATGAAAATGCCTAATCTTTCAGTAAGAAGAAAAAAGTCTATGATCTAACTTCGAATAAAGGAAGGAAACTCATCAAATCTGTTTATTTGTCGAGTGTGGAACAAGGAAAAAGGATGGCGAGCCCTGCTGGGATCACGAAAGGCCCTTGATGTGCCGGGGACGTGAAGGACGCCCCCCACACGCAGGAAAGGAACACAAGAACCCCGGGAAACCTTTATGGAAATTTGTGGAAAATTTTGGAGCCAGTCTGGAACAAATAAAAAGTTATAGGGACTCACTAAGAGGGAGAGAGGAAACGAACAGAAGGTGTTAGGAAGTCTGTGGAAAGTTAGTGCGGGGATCCAGTGTAGAATAAAAATATCTATGAGGATTTTGGGCGTAGGCCCAGTCAGGGGGTATTTGGGGGAGAGTGTAGGGGAAATATATCAAAGTGTAATCAGCATTGGGGAAAAGTTTAAGAGGAGTTAGGGAAAGTTCAAGGGAAATCACGGAGATTATGGGTCTTAGGGGAAGGTATTTAGTGGGGAGAGGAATTGTGAGGCTCAAGAAGGATGGGGAAGAGTACCACAGAGAGGAGGAGGCTGGAGGAGGCAAGACAAGAGAGAGAGAGGAAAACGGTAGAATGATTGGGTGGAACGTCGAGAGGAGAGAGAGTGGGAAAAAAAAAAAGTGGGCTGAAAAGAAAAAAAAAAGAAAAAAGTTCAAAGGCGAATGATAAACGAAAATATGGAATAATGTAAAAGAAAACAAATGAACATGAAAAAAAAAAAAAAATGAAGGGACGATGAAAAAAATAGGACAAAACCTGGAGAAGAAAGGAAAGAGAAGACGGGAAGAAGATGGAAGAGGTTGAAGTAATGATAACGTAGATAAATGGGGAAGATACAAAAGAAACCAACGAATAGAGATGCAAAACATGGCAAAAGGACTAAAAAATATGGTAAAAAAACAAAATGAAGGAACGGAGCCGAGATTCAGAACAAGAGAAGGGAGATGGAAAAGGAAGAGAAGGAAGAGGAGGAAGAAGGAGATTGGAACATTGAGGAGACGGAGGGAGGGAGGGAAGGAGGGGGAATGAGGCCTGCAGAATATGGGGTTGAAATCTCCTAAACAAGGCATTAGTTGGGCCGCAGACTCTCCTCCCAAGGGACCTGCCAGAAGTAATAATTTTCAGTAGGAAGGAAGAAAAAGAAAGAAGGATGGCGCAATGGGAAGAAAGATATATATAGACAGATAGGAAGGACGGGAACCTACACAGGACAGGAAGGAGAGGAAAAACAAAGGATAAGAAAGAAGAAAGATAGGTAGAGAAGAAGAAAAGAAGAGAGAGAGAGAGAGAGAGAGAGAGAGAGAGAGAGAGAGAGAGAGAGAGAGAGAGAGAGAGAGAGAGAGAGAGAGAGAGAGAGAGAGAGAGAGAGAGAGAGAGAGAGATTCTTGCATTTCAATCACTTCCTTTAAATGAACAATGAGAACGAAGAAAACTCTAAATGCATCAAAAGACAGCTGAAAAATGCACAACACTTAATGAAACAAGAAATTGTAAAAAAAAATGTATGCAAATAAACAGGAAAAGACCACACACACACACACACACACACACACACACACACACACACACACACACATTACAAATTTCTACAAATCCTATACAAACTAATAATTAATTCCCAGAAGAATTCGCAAAGAACATTAAACAAGAGAAGTGGAATTTGACATAAAACAGTGTGTGTGTGTGTGTGTGTGTGTGTGTGTGTGTGTGTGTGTGTGTGTGTGTGTGTGTGTGTGTGTGTGTGTGTGTGTGTGTGTGTGTCAGGCCCAAAGAATTTAAGCCCGCGTACAGGATGAAAACACTACTTTAGAGAGGTGGGAAAGACTGGTTGAGAAGAAAGATGATCTGCAACTCTGGAGGGCTATAAATTGGAAGGGAGAAGTTGGTGGTGAAAATAATTCAAATGTGTGCCCATCTAATGATGATTTTAAAGATTATTTTGAAACTAACTTTAACCCTCCCGACAATGTGAAACTTACTGAATGTGACTTTTCCACCGATGTGTCTATACCCCTGTTAGATGACCCTATTGACCCATTAGAAATACAACAACAAGTGAAGCAATTGAAACCAGACCAAGCTTCAGGTCCTGATGGTGTATCACCCTGTATTGTTAGATTATTGCCAGTACAATGATTGTGTATATGTGTGTTTTGTTTAATAATATATTGTACTGTGGTAGTTACCCATTAGCTTGGACAAGGGCAAAGATAGTTCCAATTTTTAAGAAGGATGACAGGAGAGATGCAAGAAACTATAGGGGGAATAAGTATAATAAACAGTATTGCCAAGGTGTACGACATGGTGTTGTGTGCGAGACTGAGACAGTGGTTTAGACCTTTCAGGGAGCAAGCTGGTGCTCAGGAGAAGAGAGGGTGTGTGGAGAACACAGTGGCTCTCAGGTTGTTATGTGACATGGCTAGGAGGAGGAAATTAACTCTATTTGTAACATTCATTGACTTTTCCCAGGCCTATGACAGAGTACCTAGACATAAATCATTTTATATGTTACAAAGATTAGGATGTGGCTGAGCTATGTTATGTGCACTTATTGCTATGTATACTGTGACAGAAAGCTTGGTCGGAACAGCGGTGGTCTTAATAACTCTAGGTGTGAGGCAAGGATCACCCACCTCATGTTTACTTTTTATCATCTTGGTTAATGACCTTATAAGATTAATTAAAGAAGGGTGTGGACATGATGGATTTTTACAATGGCTACATATACTTGTACTAATGGACGATACGGTGCTATTATCGACAAAGAGGGCAAATATGATGAGAAAGGCATCTTTGTTACAAGATTATTGTACAGAATATGGCATGAAAGTTAACCAATCCAAGACAAAGTTTTTTTGTGATAAGCGGCAGTGAGAGGGATCGTGAACCTTTGGTGGTGGGCGACTTGGTGGTGGAACATTGTGACACATGTGTGTATTTAGGGTCACCGTTTACCAGCGATGGTTCAACCACCTCTGCCGTCAAAGTCCATGCTAATAATAAGATGTCACATGTGTTAAAGTTTGTGTCTTATGTCACGAAAAATAATGATATTCCGTTTGTGATAAAGAAGCGTGCATTTGATGCAGCTCTCATGTCATCACTAATTTATGGTTGTGAATCTTGGATAGGAGCTGATCTGAAAACGATGGTGAAGTTGTACAATTGGTGTCTAAAAAGATCATTAGGAGTGAGAAAACTAACATGTAATGACATTTGCTACGTGGAGTCAGGGTATCCACCTTTCAAGGACTTAATCAGGCACAGACAACACAAATTTTTATATAGTATGTGGCATGAGAGGTCAGGATATGATGATGATCCATTAGCCTTCACAATTAGGATAACAGTGAACTCTAACACTCCAACCAGCCGGACCGTCAGAGAGATGATCAACACGAATGTACCGGACCTGAGCTTGGTAATGAAGAAATTAAAAGATGACATGGTAAACAGTAACTCCTCAAGACGCACAACATATAAGGATATTAACCCATCTTTATTGGTACACCGTATATATACAGTGAAGCATGCAGTAAATGATATTCATAGAGTATCATTCACACAATTTCGAGTAAGTGGACATAGTTTAGCGTGTGAGACTGGCAGGTGGAATAAAAAAAAAAAACAGAGGTCGACTGGAGGTGAATGAGAGGCTGTGTGTGTGTGTGTGGAGGGTTACAAACAGAGAGACATGTAGTGCAGGATTGTCAGTTAACACAGCAACTTAGAGATCAATACCAGTTCTCCACTTTAGAGCAATTGTTTGGGGATCAGTTTACGTCAGAGATTATGTGTAAGATTGTTCATAACATTTTGACCATATATTAAAGAAGTAATAAATTATACTTGTATTTAATATGTTTCGCACGATTGTGGGATTAGTGAGGATTTGATAATTATAGTAGTGCGTAGATGTCATGAATATGATTGTTTATATATATTCTATAAACAAGGGTCCTATGAATAGATATTTCTCCAGTGTTTATGTTTAGCTCCTTTATTTTGTAATAATAGACTTCTAGTAACTAACAGATGATGGACTACAAGTAGGAAGTGATAATAATTTAATATTATCTTGTAGATTATGTAATACCATTATGTACAATCCATTGGTATTATCTGTTTGCTGTGCTCAATAAAATATCTATCTAATATCAATCTATCTATCTGTGTGTGTGTTTTGGCTTGCCTGCCAGTGTGTGTGTGTGTGTGTGTGTGTGTGTGTGTGTGTGTGTGTGTGTGTGTGTGTGTGTGTGTGTGTGTGTGTGTTTGTAAATATTTAAATAGGTACATGAGCACTATTACAATGACATCAGTGTAAGACCAGCAGAGGAGCGCCGCTGTCTTTCCGTAGAGAGCAGTGAACACGTTGCCGCCACGCCGAGTCCCGCCAGTACAAATCTAATAAGACTTTGCGGGGTTTTATATCTAATGACGGAGGACACAGCTTTATGAGAAATCATTACTAAAAATATGATTAAATCTTCTATACAATACGATTCCTATCTTATTTTTGCAAGAGACACGATGTAATACCTCCAGTAACAATGCTGATGCTGTACAGGACACGATGTAATACCTCCAGTAACAATGCTGATGCTGTACAGGACACGATGTAATACCTCCAGTAACAATGCTGATGCTGTACAGGACACGATGTAATACCTCCAGTAACAATGCTGATGCTGTACAGGACACGATGTAATACCTCCAGTAACAATGCTGATGCTGTACAGGACACGATGTAATACCTCCAGTAACAATGCTGATGCTGTACAGAACTGAAAAAAACAGAACAATTTCTCACAACTACTCAGGCAGTGAAACAGGAAGCAGTAAAACAAAGAGGGCGCAGACCAATTTTAAGACTAAAAAGAAAACCTTTCCAGTCGAGACACAAACACACCTACACACTTTCATCACAACGCAACACCTTTCAACGAGAAAAAAAAAAAAATAAGTGAAATAAAATACAATACGCGGCGAGGCGAGGCACGAAGGGATAAACAACACACAAACATGAATTCCATTCACGCAACCAACTTGTACCAATGACTAACAACAAGTGGCAGTGCCGCAGGCGGCGGCGGCGGCGGCAGCAGCGGCAGCAGCAGCGGCAGCGGCAGCAGCAGCAGCGGCAGCAGCAGCGGCAGCAGCAGCAGCGGCAGCAGCAGCGGCAGCAGCAGTGGCGGCGGCAGCAGCGGCAGCAGCAGTGGCGGCGGCAGCAGCAGCAGCAGCAGCTGCAGAAAACGAGGAAGGATGAACGGAAGGCGCAGAAGACGATGAAAAAAAAAAAAAAAGAAGGAAAAAGGGAAGGAAGGGCGAAACATTGAGACGACGAGGAGGAGGAGGAGGAGGAGGAGGAGGAGGAGGAGGAGGAGGAGGGAAACTGTGAAAGGAAGAAAGCAAAGTTAGAGAGAATGTCTAAGTTTATTGCAGAGAGAGAGAGAGAGAGAGAGAGAGAGAGAGAGAGAGAGAGAGAGAGAGAGAGAGAGAGAGAGAGAGAGAGAGAGAGAGAGAGAAGTACCACACACAACAATGAACACCACTGATATATATAAAAAAAAAATAAAGGAAAATAAAATAATACAAAAAGACAGGGCAACAATACGAAATAAGAAAATAAGTCAAAGCTGGAGCACTCGCATTTCTTTTTCTTCCTCATTTATGTGGAGGGGAAGGAAGGAGAGGAGGCACAAAAAGAGAGGAGAAACTGGTGACCATTTTCATTGCAGCAAGTCACCACTTTTTGTAACATCTAGCGTGACAAATCTAAAAGAGGAAAAAAGTAGAAAAGACGGAGAATAAGAAAGTAAGGAAGCGGAAAGCACTTCTCAGAGAAAACTACACTGCCGAATTATCTAACACGATGAGAAAAAGAAAAATGAGATGACCACAGTGAAGAAGGAACGGAAGGGAAGAATAAAAACGAAGAATGGAGGTGATGTGAATGTGAGAAAAGCTCAGGGGAAATATTAAAATGGCGACACTCTGGACCAAACCAATCTTGGGGACACCACCAACATGAGCTACATCGTCAAGGTGTGAGAGGCCTGCACCACTTAATGTTCCTGCCACACGCACGCTTTGCTCTTTGTTTTCACCCACGTGCTACTTTTGCTTCAAGGTCACGTTCAGGAATCGAGTCGGGTCTAAAAATATACAAGGCTTAACTTTCTAAGCTACATGAGTAACCCTAATGTAGCGCACTTGATACTAGGATTGCGAGAAATAATGATGGATAATCTCTGTAAACCAACACATCCTACCAGCAGCAGCAGCAGCAGCAGCAGCTATAATAGTAGTAGTAGTAGTAGTAGTAGTAGCAGTAGCACATGAATCAGTAACTGCAATAAAAATCAACACCACTCAAAAGAAAAAGAAGCAATGTTAAGTGAATGAGTGGCGTGTCCACTTGCTGACTGCATTCTGAGAACTCTTGTACCACGGGAGGAAAAGGAAGCAACACATATAGATTGCTTTCCTTTTAGCTCCCACACGACCTTGCTTTCATCCTGCAGTAATTACATTCACAGCATGTCAATATAGCTGTCACTGATTTAAAGACCATGAATACACTTAGAAATGATGAACAAAAAATTTGTTATAATAGTAATAATAATAATAGTAACAACAATAATAATAATAATAATATTGGAAATGATGAACAACAAATTTGTTATAATAGTAATAATAATAATACAAAAAATTTGTTATAATAATAATAGAAGAATGAACAAAAAATTTGTTATAATAGTGAAGAAGAAGAAGAAGAAGAAGAAGAAGAAGAAGAAGAAGAAGAAGAAGAAGAAGAAGAAGAAGAAGAAGAAGAAGAAGAAGAAGAAGAAGAAGAAGAAGAAGAAGAAGAAGAAGAAGAAGAAGAAGAAGAAGAAGAAGAAGAAGAAGAAGAAGAAGAAGAAGAAGAAGAAGAAGAAGAAGAAGAAGAAGAAGAAGAAGAAGAAGAAGAAGAAGAAGAAGAAGAAGAAGAAGAAGAAGAAGAAGAAGAAGAAGAAGAAGAAGAAGAAGAAGAAGAAGAAGAAGAAGAAGAAGAAGAAGAAGAAGAAGAAGAGTAAACAAACCACACACACACACACACACACACATACACACACACACACACACACACACAGAATGACCTGACGGCTACGCATTGCGGCAGATAGATCACCTAAGGAGGGCAGAAAAGGGTGGAAGAGGTCAGGTCACGCCTTCACACATTTAGGTCAGAATCGGATGCCATCGCCTTGCAGACAGACTTAGATAGAATGAATGAATGGACGGATAGATGGCAAATGCAATTCAATATAAATAAATGCAAAGTGCTTAGCGTAGGTAGAGGAAACCCACACAATAGGTACACATTAGACAACCAAACTCTGGTAGGTACAGGGTACCAGAAGGATTTAGGAGTTATAGTTAGCTCTGAACTCCGTCTAGGGAAACAATGCATAGAAGCCAGAAACAAGGCAAATAGGGTACTAGGATTCATTTTTAGGAGTGTTAAAAGTAGAAGGCCGGAAGTAATATTAAAGTTATACTTGGCGCTGGTCAGACCTCATCTAGACTACGCTGTGCAGTTCTGGTCCCCACATTACAGGAAAGATATAGGTCTATTAGAATCAGTACAGAGGAGAATGACTAAAAGGATACAGGGGATGAGGAGTATTCCTTACGAGGCGAGGTTGAAGCTGTTAAATTTACATTCTTTAGAGAGACGTAGGTTAAGAGGGGACCTGATAGAAGTCTTTAAGTGGTATAAGGGTTATAACAAGGGAGATGTAAGCAAAATTCTTAGGATCAGCAACCAGGGTAGAACAAGAAATAACGGGTTCAAGCTTGAAAAATTTAGGTTTAGGAAGGAGATAGGAAAAAATTGGTTCTCAAATAGAGTGGTAGATGAATGGAACGGACTCAGTAATCATGTAGTTAGTGCTAGGACACTAGAGAGCTTTAAGAGAAGATTAGACAAGTTTATGGATGGGGATAGCAGATGGAAATAGGTAGGTGTGTTTCATACAGGGACTGCCACGTGTAAGCCTGGTCGCTTCTTGCAGCTTCCCTTATTTCTTATGTTCTTATGTATATATATATATATATATATATATATATATATATATATATATATATATATATATATATATATATATATATATATATATATATATATATATATATATATATATATATATATACAGTATACCTATCTATCCACCCATCTATATTTTAATCTTTATCTCTGTTTACCTATCTATGTCTAACTATCTTCTACCTATCAATCAATTTTCTGTCTATCTCTCTATCTTTCCTTGAAAATCAAAACAATAGATGAACAAATTAATAAATAAACAATAAAATAAACAAAAAAAACAAAATTAAATAAAAAAAAAATAGATAATCATATATCACGCGACAAATTTAATTTTTCCTGTCAGTTGTCAGCTTTAGTTCCTGCTGCCAGCTTGTCTCGGTCACTGGTGGCGCTTGTCTGTCTGACTCTACTACAGTGTCACACTTTTCACATTACCTGATGTGCACCTCCTTCCCATAAACGTGTTGCCAGTTTGATCTCATTTCCATACTAATATGTAGCTTCAGTGAAAGAATATTTACTAATACTTTTTTTTTTCTATTCATTCGTTTATTTACTCATTTGTTAATTTATTTACCACTCTTTAAACCTTTCAAAATACGCACGGTCATGATAAAGAGTCCGATCTGAACTCTTTCACTGCTGGACAAATATTTCCATATATATATACCTACGACTTGTTAGGGACTTACTTATGGGCGAGTCTCTTAAATGATTCCGTGGCTTAGAAAACGTAAAATTAACCCACAATTTTTTTTTCATTCAATGTTTGGAAAGTTGACAAAGGAAAACCATAGAAGTGAAAGGGTTAAGCTTAAAATTCACTCCTTCAATACTTACGTATTTTTGGGTATAGAGTATTTATGCATGAGGGCAGCCTCAGGACACGAGCGTTCGTTAGCTTGCGGTGTGAAGAAAGTGACCTCATTTCTTGTCAACACGAAGTCATGCATCATAATCCAGAATGCATATACATGTACGTATCCTTCCCTTGTTTCTCGAGTCCTTCTTGCATGCCCTTTAAGGCATCGCGGTGGAGGTGCAGGTGAAGTAGTAGTGATAGAGTGGTGTGGTGGGGGTGGTGGTGGTGACGTAGTGGTAGTGAGATTGTGTGGTGTGGTATGGAGTGGTGGTGGTGGTGGTGGAGTGGTGGAAGTGGTGTGGGCAAGGGGATCTCCACACTGAGGCAGGCCACTCTTCGCTCGACACAGCTTCAGGTGTTTCAGAGCAAGACGTAAGTGCACTCAGCAAGCCACCGCCTTATCGCCTCTGTGCACTTCTTCACCTCTTGATCTCGCAAAAATACTGACGCCACCTTTGTGTTGGCTGCAGAGCGCCAGACAGAATACACCCAGAGCCACGTGGCGTAATTCTTGTCTGAGAGTTTATCATATTGCGGTTTTCTTTTTTTAATTTCATAATGCGAGGAACAAAGCAGAAAAAACAAAAAAAACAAACGTAAATTATCATCCTGTCATACTCGGTGCCTCAAATTCACTGAAAGGTTCCTGCTACAATATATACAAGCATTCAATAGACATGTTTTTTCTTTGTTCTTTATTTGTGTTCCTCTGCGAGATCATGAGGGTCACGAGGCTTGTAGTGTGTATATACGTATGTGTACAGATAAAGACTTCCTTCCCCTGTGTGGGTAAAGAGTAATTTTCATCGCGTATTAAGTAAACACGGCAAAAATGAGTATTCCCTTTCCTTGCACGCGTGGAGGTAAGTAATCACAACGTGGGGTGTGAGGCGGCGGTCACTGCCGCTGAGTAACGGGATCTGAACGTTCCCTCCCTCACGCTCTGAGTTCACCGGCAAGCCTCCTTTAAATTTTAATGATGATATAAGAAAAATGTTTAACAAAGAACACAACGATTTTTCTTTAGCAGAAACATTTCTCGAGCAATTATTCGGTGTTCAAATAGGACGCATTAAAGGGGAAAATGCCTTAAGGTGTAACTTCAGGAGTACATTTGCACACTAAACTAGCTTACATTTAGGGAATGTGCTACATTCAAGTCAGACTACACACACACACACACACACACAGTTGGTAGCGCAGTGATTCACGCCTGATTCATACTCGGGAGGACTCAGGTTCGAATTCCGGGTAAGGTCAGAAGTCTTTGGGTGGACTTCTTTGCAGTGTAGCCACTGCTCACCTGGCAGTGATTAGGTACCTGGTGTAAATCGGAATTAGTGACCCGCAGCTAGGTAGGATAAACAAACTCTGAATAGTAAAATACACAGGGGTGACCTGACTATCCTGGGGCTAGTCTACCAGGCTGACCGGCGCCATCTGGCACCCAAAGTATCAACTTGTAACATACTTCCTTAAGGTTAAATGTGTATGTATATTACTGTATAAGTACGCAATATGTGGACTTTCAGCTATAAGGCTGCAAGATTAATAAACCGGATATTATTATCATCGATTATAATTATCATTATTATTTATAATTATTACTATTATTACACACACACACTTCCGAACTCATGCCATGTTTCTCCTTATTTAAAGACCATAAGAACATGAGGAAAGCTGCAAGAAGCTAGTAGACCTATACGTGACACCCTCTGCAAGACAACAAGAAAAAAACAAAAACATACCATCTACAGCCAGTTTGTAGCCACTTATTCTTATCAACTATACAATGGATTTCAAATACTTACTCTCAATGCTGACGATACGAAATTTCTGTGCCAAAAGTCCTTCACAGGCACCAGCGCGCCCTGCATCACTCCGCCTCACGCACCACCCCAGCAAAGACTGGCCAGGGTCACCATTCACCACTGCCACGCACCATTTCTCATCCTCGCTGGTCTGTTGCTGGTACATGCCACCAATATATTATTTTCTTCGATCAACAACTTAAATTTCTATGATTTAGGAGCATCTTCTTGTAGCTATCTCATCATATGATTACTTAGTGCAGCGCAAGGTGGCTTTAGTACCAGGTGGATATCACATAAACCATCTTTATCTAGTTGGTGAAACTTATCGTGATGGCAAACCTTACTGAATGCGCACATGCCTCGTCAGACTTAGTAATCTAGTTTAGTCACTGCTATCCGTTTTCAACATAAACACATCCAGGCTTATAAACAACTGGTGCCCATAGTCTACTGTTGCAGAACAGAGAATATCATAGTCAGGTCCTAATTTCTAGTCCATCTTGATCAACCAGGAGAGAAGGGAGGAAGGGATGAGGGTGGGTGGTCATTTCAGGGTTAACAAAGCGTCAGTAGCTCCAACTAGCTCGTTGTGCGGTCTCCAATCCTCAAAAATATTCGCTTCACATCTTGTTTCCTTCGCACAACTTTTCATTATTTTAAGGCAAGAATTCAAATATGTTAAAACTAGTGGTGTATCTGCAAATTATACACAGGCATCTGTAAAACAAGGGTGAAATTATCATTATCGTACGTTACTGTAACGAGACAGATATGAAGCACTTAACATAAAAGAAAACGATTCTTGTGTGTGTGTGTGTGTGTGTGTGTGAGAGAGAGAGAGAGAGGATTATCCACCCTCGTTGCATGTTAGCAATGAAATACTCATTTGTAACATGTCATATATACTTCATATTTGTCAAGATATTGTAACATTGTAAACAGTAAAGGTTTAGCAGAAAATGAATTGATCCGATATTAAAATTGTGGCATGAATTTAACTGACTCTTACAATATTCCCTCCACTCTCCACAGTGTCCACACACACACATACACACACACACACACACACACACACACAAAGTTGAGGATTACAGACTTAATTTACTTCAAAACAGCATACTGACCAATACTGATCTAAAATCCAAGCAAAGTAAAATATCCCGGACAGAGCCTCTTCACAAGGGAATGTAAAAAAAAAATAAAAAAAAAAATCTGAAGAGAGAGGCTGCCGAAGGTTTAGT
>NW_026973680.1:1127500-1147500 GCF_035594125.1 Scylla paramamosain | reverse complement strand
CTTCGACCTTGTGTCCTAGTTCGTGATGAGAGAGAGAGAGAGAGAGAGAGAGAGAGAGAGAGAGAGAGAGAGAGAGAGAGAGAGAGAGAGAGAGAGAGTCTCCTTCAGCACCATACGACAGACTTGCTGGAAACCTAAACGGAAAAAAAAAGAGGCTGTGGGCTTAAGGAGTTGATTAGACTGGCTGGAACAAAAATGAATTAGCGAGTGATTTATGGCGGGGACCAAGGTGGCTGCTCCCTCAAGAGTAGTGTGCAGAGGTTGGTGGGGGGTGAGGTGGCTACAGGATACAGAATCCGGTAAGCCACTGTAAGGAAATGATGCAGTGTGTGGGTGATGGGGAGAGTGAAGGGAGATGATAACTGTCTGTAAGCCATCTATTCTTCATCATGTTATCTATCACTCATTCAATCCATCATATCCTATTTGTCAATAAAGTCAATCAGCCTATCTATCTATCTATCTGTCTATCTATCTATCTATCTAACCGTCTGCCTGTCTGTCTCAAAAGGTGTGTGTCTCAAGGAGTTCTCGTCCTCCTCCTCTTCTCTTCATCGTGGCAAACTGTCAGGAGACAGTCTTGTTAATGAATACTGAAATTGCTTCTGCAGGTGTAATGAAACAAGAGGAAGACTGACAAAGGTAAATGGGAAAGAGGAGAAATAATAGTCAAGTGAATTATGAAGGAAAATGAAAAGTAGGAAGAGGAGGAGAGCCTATGAAACGTACAAAATAGCTCGTGTCTGTAAAATATGTTTACCAACAACCAGCTGGTCTGTTGAGCCTATTACATGGCCTATATACTCGTACTGCTCACAATTAATGGCTACATATCAAACACATTACCCATCATGCAGACACCAGACTCCGCGCTACTGTGTGAAGACACCCGCGTTCGAAAAATATATAGTAAGGAACTTAACTATATGTGTATTCCTTGTTCCCCAAAATACGAAGAGCAAAGCAGAGGTAACGTTTGCGATCAATTTGTTAGGAAGAGTGAGATCTGACAAAGCAAAGTTACTCACTCGCCTAGAACACTGAATTTGGAATACCACAACTTTCCTTGTACCTAACCAGTGAGTAGCTTCTGAATGCCCGGCCACGGAAACATTACTGACTACAACGTGCACGAGATGGTAATTAATCTGGTGGTGCTTGCTAACTAATGAATTTTCAACAGTTTTACTTTGGCGGCAGTTACATACAGAGCAACTCAACTCAAGTCAAGGTCGCCAGGAGCATGATTCGACGTAACGATTTTCCAGAACAACTACCTGAAATACAGACGCAATTAAACCTGACTTGTGCCGCAGTGGATGTTACATGAGGCAGCAGCAGCAGCAGGAAGAGGAGGATAAACGGGCGGGACGCAGACCCAGAGTTTGTTGGACGGAATGAGGAAGAGGCGGCGATGGTAACTTGAAAGGGAAAGGAAGCACGGAGCGGAGGGACAAGGGAGAGTATTTAGGAGGAAGGAAATGGGGCAAAAAGTTTAAAGGTGAAGAGAAAAAAAAAAGAAAAAAAAAAAGAAAAAAAAGCGGCACAGGGAAAAGGGGACGGGTGGTTAGACTAGCTGGGATGGTGAGACGTTGGGGAGAGGGAGGGAATAGGGGGAGAGGCGTGCAACCAATGGTCCGAAAAGGGAAAGTGTTGAAACCTCACAAAACAGGAAGAATAAAGAAGAGTCATGATGGAGGCACTGAAGCTCATGCGTGGCGCACCTCAAACAGAAATGCAACGTATTCATTACTCGATATTTTGTTTCTCTCTTCCTCCTCTCTAATGACTGGCCTGACCTTTTCCTTTCTATTACAATGGAAAACTAATAGAAAAGGATAAAAACGGGAATTCAGAAGTAGTTGTGCCAATGTTGGGATTAGTAGCGACATGCTTTTTCATCCACCAGGTGTTAAGTTTCTTCCTAGACTGTTTCCTAGACTGACGGATTACTCTGCTCCCTTTATCAGGAGAGAGTTTTTACAATTCTGTTTTCTCTCTTTCTGTTCTTTTTTCCCTCCTCCCGTTTGTTTCGCTCATGCATTTCTCTCTGTTTCCCTCCGGTCTATTTTTGCATTCTCTTTTTCTCCATTCTTCCTCTTTCTCTTTTTTCTCCCTGTCTTTTGTCCATCTGGTATTCTTTATAATTTTTTTCGTGTGTCCATTTCAATACTCTTACTTTTTCTACTTTTACCTTTTAGTTTACACATTTATTTCTCAGTTTTTTCCTCGTATGTGAGTTTTAAACTTTGAGTCTTCCTATTTCTTTCACATTTTTTTTTTCAGAGATATAACACATTAAATTTGCTGATCTTTGCTCCATATTGCTACCGGTAAGCAGTCGTTGATCAGAACGGTCCAAATTATGATATTCCGGGAGATGGTTATTTGTGATCAACCCAGCAGGGCATTGCCAAAGTTACATCGCCTCCTGTTGAATTAATCACTTTTGATCGTCACTCACACAAACAATATGTTAAACTGACGCTCTTTAATTTACAAACCATCAAAGACAACAGGGAATCAATGTATCGTTCCTTTGCAAAGGATTTCTCTGAAAAATAACACACACACACACACACACACACACACACACACACACACATACATATATATATATATATATATATATATATATATATATATATATATATATATATATATATATATATATATATATATATATATATATATATATATATATATATATATATATATATATATATATATATATATATATATGTATAATACATAAAAATAAAATAAATAAATAAATAAGTAAAATAAAAATAAAAATAATGCATGTATTAAAAGATTTGAAATACTCGACTATTTTGAGGTATGTTTAGAAAGTCTATCCGAAAGTTGCACTAGACATTGTCTTGGCACAACGACAAGAAGCTACAGGACTCATAAGTCATATTTTTTTTTTTTTTTTATACATTTGGTAGAAGAATCAATTGACAAGACTGCCACATCATAGTGAAGGATTAGCCTCGTTTCGTGTGATCTGTGGGTTATTTTGGTGAGCGGTGAGTAGGTAGATAAAAGGCGGATATGGTGATGGCTAGTTAATAGAAGGGGTGGTGATGACTAGTGGTGGTGACTATGAAGATAATAATGGTGATGATGATGACGATGATGATGGTAATGATGATGACAATGGTGATGATATTGATGATGACATTGATGGCAATGATGGAGGAGGAAACACATCAGTTTTTAAAATAGGTAAGTGGTAGAAAGAGGAGGAGGAGGAGGAGGAGGAGGAGGAGGAGCAGAAACATCATGATAATAATGATGAAGATAGTGTTCATGATGGAAGAGACATAATGGGAAAAAAAAAAGAAAAGAAAGAAGAAAAAAAAGAATATATATATATATATATATATATATATATATATATATATATATATATATATATATATATATATATATATATATATATATATATATATATATATATATATATATATATATATATATATATATGTAAGGTAGACAGGAAACAGGGAAGCAAGATGATGATGGAAAAGAAAATTGGCAAAATTATAAGAAATACGTAGGAAGAGGAAGAAGAGGAAGAAGAGGAAGAGGAGGAAGAGGAAGGAAAGGAGGAGGAGGAGGAGGAGGAGGAGGAGGAGGAGTTGGAGGAGGAGGAGGAGGATTTGGAAGAGGAGGAGGAGCATGTGTTCCTCTCGCTATGTAAAACACGTGTTGCTGAGCAAACACAAGGTCACACACCTTTTTAGAGAAACCTTTTCTGTGAACAACAACCATTTATACATAATATTATAATGTTTGCTTTGGCCTCTCTCTCTCTCTCTCTCTCTCTCTCTCTCTCTCTCTCTCTCTCTCTCTCTCTCTCTCTCTCTCTCTCTCTCTCTCTCTCTCTCTCTCTCTCTCTCTCTCTCTCTGTGTGTGTGTGTGTGTGTGTGTGTGTGTGTGTCAGTTGCCTCAGACACCAATGTTTCAGTGAGGAAAAGAAGATGAGGTTTAGTAGAGGATTGGTGATGTTCTACAAATTGAAAATTAGATCTGAGACCACAAATGATGCAGAAATTAATGAAGAAAAGTTGAGAGGGGTGCCAAGACACTTAGGGTCGATACAAGAAGAGCAGTCCGACCTGGGGACATCTGTGGTCCCCTCCCCGGGTGGAGACTCCGAGGTATTATTATGATGGCCATCACAATGACAACTGACAGGAAACGCTAAAGTGGTCGGCAAGACGTAAGGGAGAAGTGAGTCACTGTTACTAATTTTCAGTAGGAATTGACTATGAAAACTGTTGTAGACAATCCCTATAAAAGCAATACTGAGACTGACTACGAAAGGTTAACCCTCGACATTACCGTTATGCTGAGAGTATAACAAAAGTGATAGTGTCTGGCATGGAGGCGTACATTCCTCACTCTTTTTCTCAACCTAAACCTTCTAAACCTTGCAAGACTTTTCTCGGGCTATACATGATGGAGAGGCAGCCCACTAAAGGTACTTGATCCCTCAATCACCAGAATCTCATGCGCTTTATATTTCTGCCAGGGACCATGCCAAGTCTTCGCTCAAACCTTTGCTAAAAACTCTACCTTGGACGATTCAGAGTTTGTTCCTCTCTTTCCTCCATTCTCTGACTACTTCATGTTACCTATTAAAATTCTTCACAATGATGTTTTCCATGCCCTCGCTGGCCTAAATCCTCGGAAGGCTTATGGACCTGATGGGGTCCCTCCTATCGTTCTCAGAAACTGTGTCTCCGTGCTTGCACCTTGAATAGTCAAACTCTTTCAGCTCTGTCTGTCAACATCTACCTTTCCTTCTTGCTGGAAGTTTGCCTACATTCAGCCTGTTCCCAAAAAAGGATGACCGTTCTAAGCCCTCAAACTAATGCCCTGTTGCTTTAATTTCCTGCCTTTCTAAACTTTTTAATTTATCATCAAAAGGAAGATTCTTAAACATCTATCACTTTACAACCTTCTGTCTGGTCGTCAGTATGGGTTCCGTCAAGGCCGCTCTACTGGTGATCTTCTGGCTTTCCTTACTGAGTCTTGGTCATCCTCGTTTAGAGATTTTGGTGAAACGTTTGCTGTTGCCTTAGACATAGCAAAAGCTTTTGACAGAATATGGCACAAAGCTTTCATTTCCAAACTATCCTCCTACGGCTTTTATCGTTCTCTCTGTAACTTCATCTCAAGTTTCCTTTCTGACCGTTCTATTGCTGCTATGGTAGACGGTCACTGTTTTTTTTCCTAAATGTATTAACAGTGGTGCTCCTCAGGGTTCTGTCCTGTCACCCACTCTCTTCCTATTATTCATCAATTATCTTCTAAACCAGACTTCTTGTCCTATCCACTCCTACGCTGATGATACCACCCTGCACTTTTCTACGTCTTCTCATAGACATCCAACCCTTCAGTTCATGAAACGAAACCACAGAACGCCTGACCTCTGATCTCTCTAAAATTTCTAATTAGGGCAGAGCACACTTAGTATTGTTCAGTGCATCAAAAACTCAATACCTCCATCTATCAACTCGACACAAGCTTTCAGACAACTATCCCCTCTTCTGCAGCGACACTCAACTGTCCCCCTCTTCTACACTGAACATTCTTGGTTTGTCCTTCACATCTCATCTCTAGGTAAAACAGCTTCTATGAAATTAGGCGTTCTGGGTCTTCTCCGCCAGTTTTTTTTTTCTTTTTTTCTCACCCCCTACCCACAAGCTGCTGTGTACAGGAGCCTTATCCGTCCATGTAAAGGCTATGCTTCACATTTATTGGGGGGTTCCATTCACACCGCTCTTTTAGACAGAGTGGAATCAAAAGCTTTTCGTCTTATCAACTCCTCCTCTCTAACTGACTGTCTTCAGCCTCTTTTTCATCGCCGCAATGTTGCATCTCTTGTTATCTTCTACCGCTATTTTCATGCCAACTGCTCTTCTGATCTTGCTAACTGCATGTCTCCCCCTCCTCCCTCGGCCTCACTGCACAAGACTTTCTTCATTCTCTCACTCCTATTCTGTCCACCTCTCAAATGCAAGAGTTAACTAGTATTCTCAATCATTCATCCCTTTCTCTGGTAAACTCTGGAACTCCCTGCCTGCTTCTGTATTCCACCTATGTTGTGAGGTTGTAAGTAGAAACTATTCATCAAATCTATAATCAGTAAGGCACTGTAAATAGGAAATGAGACTTCAGAGTAACCAGAAAGGAAAACTGTAAGTCACAAAATTCATAGTATGTTATATTCTTTGATAATTGCGGGTGTACGTAGCAGCCATGGCCTTGAGACGTAAGGTGTTGCCAAATGTACATCCAACCTTTTACCTAAACGTACAGTTCTCGTTTATTTATAGGTATTTATAATGTAAAGACGTACTGATTTATTGCACATACTGTAAGGTTGTGAAAGTATATGTAGAGGTGAGATTGAAAGCTTTAAAAAAATATAAAAGTAAAATTCCGCTTCCCAAGTCTGATATCGTGGGCTCTGAGAAGGGAAATAATCCTGGAATCAAAATCGCTTGGTAGCCACACTTGCATTCATACCATGGGAATAATATATATATATATATATATATATATATATATATATATATATATATATATATATATATATATATATATATATATATATATATATATATATATATATATATATATATATATATATATATATATATATATATATATATATATATATATATATATGAATCGACTTGTTATTTTCCCTTTTCTGTCATTTTACGGGGTAAATAAGAAGCTTAGGAAAAAGAAATGCAGCCTGACAAGACCACTATCTCTGACAAAGCGCAACACTGTACTGGTTAAAAGTTTTTCCTTTGAAATGTTATTACAAGTTTTCTTTTCTGTGATGCCTGTCAGCACTACGTATATTTTACTTTGTTTATACACATCTTAACACTGTTCCTCGAATACACCTTGCTGTGGCTCTTATGGTCTCTGATGCTGGATGTGAGGCTTAAAATTTCGTTACTTTATGGTGCAAACGTTTCTTATGAAGATTTAACGATAGGAGCTCGTTAAAACATTTTCCAGAAGTATTTCTCAAATTTCTTCGCTGAATTTAAATGGCATACGCATGTATAACATTAGCTTCTCTGAAGGACGACCAGAAATACGCATCCTATTTTCCCAGAATACAAAGAGGTATCTCTTGAATTCTTTGCTCTGTGGTCGTGCTCTCCCTTCCTGCCGTGTCGTGAAATGAAAACAAACAGAGGCACAAAGCATTACTTTTCCCAGGTGGTCTGTTGATGCAGTTATGAATAAAGAAGTATAAAATTTAGGTTGAGAGCATGACATAATCCACTTCTCAACTCTCTTTCAAAACAAATACCACCTGGTAAAGTAGAGCAGGAAATCGACTGCTTGCAAATTATGGTGACACACTGAACGCACGGCTGCACTAACTCACTTTGCCAGAAACAATGAACGCAGAGCAACATAACGTAGGTCAGGTGAGGGCACAACTGCTGAGCAAGGTCAAGGCCACGCTTCTTGAATTTTCCTGGTCAGGTTCTGGTCAACGGACTTGCCAGCGTCCCGACTCATGGTCCGCCTGACGCTCGCCTGCAATCCGGTGACACACGGCGTCCAGGGAACCATTTGTCACTCCCACAGTCGGCTCAGGTCGGGTTGATGCTGCAATGGAGAACCCCCTTAGGTTTGCGGCACTGCACCGTAAGCTTCCAGCCAACAGCCGTGCAGGGAAGCACATTCATAGCCACACCTCCCCACCTGCCGCCTTAATGAATATGGCATTACTAACGTCTGGACTGTTACGGCCAGCAATGATCGCAGCCTGACATGCAAGACCCTCATTCTCAACACTCTCCTCCTGCCAGTTACTGATTAACTTATTTGTGAGTTTCTCGCTTTGTTCTGTCATTGAACAACTACAAGGCTACCAACAAAACATTAGTGAAATCCTCAGATATTGCAAAATCATTTCATCTTTAGATTTTTCTCTGCATGTTGAATATTTACGTTACGAAAGGAACACATTGTACATTTCATTTCAAGATATTTTCTTGTCACTATAATATTGAATAAATAAAAAAATATATATATATATATATATATATATATATATATATATATATATATATATATATATATATATATATATATATATATATATATATATATATATATATATATATATATATATATATATATATATATATATAGTTATAGCTATAGTTATAAAGATCATAATGTATATAAAACATATCTAGTAATTTTCATTTTAGGCATTTAAAATTTCAAACTTCTAACCTAAAAAAAAAAAAAAAAGTGACATGATGAACGTTGACATGTTGATTGCAGCCTCCTTGGACGTTGTGACGCAGCATTTCAAGCCAGAGAGC
This sequence comes from Scylla paramamosain, assembly GCF_035594125.1. Classification (NCBI taxonomy): domain Eukaryota; kingdom Metazoa; phylum Arthropoda; class Malacostraca; order Decapoda; family Portunidae; genus Scylla; species Scylla paramamosain. The sequence continues at coordinate 1,139,110 of NW_026973680.1, read as the reverse complement.
TGCCGTCTAGTCTCCTCAGCCAGACGAATCGCTGCTTGTCTCTTCGTGAGGCGCCCGATGGCTTGCTTGAGTCACGCTTAATCCACTCATCCTCGAGAACCAACACACCTTTATATCTAGGTTGTGAAGATAAGCTTTCCTGACGAAGGATTGAGGGCTGGACGGTGTGTGTGTGTGTGTGTGTGTGTGTGTATGCCAAGATGGGTGGGTGAGTTCGCGTTGGTGTGAGTGGGTGGGTGGGTGTGCGTCCATGTCTTCTGAGTAACGAGAAACAACACGTTCATAAGGATTTACGTAAATTACAACTGTATATATATATATATATATATATATATATATATATATATATATATATATATATATATATATATATATATATATATATATATATATATATATATATATATATATATATATATATATATATATATATATATATATATATATATATATATAACAGCCCTCGAGCTCATGGGACTTGGCTCCCTCATCCGCCACTCCTCGAGACGCCCGCAGGTTGGGAATCTCGATCTACCGCTCCACTTACATCGGGGCTTCAGACTCAAGCCTCGGGCACCAAACCCAAGCCACCTCCTGCCTTATGGTCGACACCTCAGGAGTCTACTAGTACACAGCAGAGGATCTACTTCCCTCTCCCGGGAGCTTGGATTCTGGGTCATCTTTCACACAAGCATAGCAGAACACTCACAACACTCGTGCACACACATTCACGTCTCCACTCATTACACCTGTGCTACCCTCACGTCGACACGCCACACGTTACACCTGCGCACACCCTCGTTATACAAGTGCTACACTCACGCCACACTCACACACACACACACACACACGCATAGACAACTGCTGAGCCCGTGCCATCACTACAAGTATTTCATACTATATATTGTTAATTTATTGTCCTGCTTCATTCTTGTTCTTTTTTTTTTTTTTATTGTTCCTATTCAATATATATATATATATATATATATATATATATATATATATATATATATATATATATATATATATATATATATATATATATATATATATATATATATATATATATATATATATATATATATATATATATATATATATATATATATATATATATATATATATATATATATATATATATATATATATATATATATATATATATATATATATATATATATATATATATATATATATATATATATATATATATATATATATATATATATATATATATATATATATATTATATATCGTTGTTGGGGTTCCTAGTGTTTTAAGTTGAAGCATTTTGTGTGTCCGAGCCTGCCATCCTGTAGATTTACTGTCACATGGCTCGTGACAGGAGCACACACACCAAATACACTCAGGGAAACACACTCCTAAGCAACATTTTCACTACACAATACGCACAGCACACACTGCCGAAGAATCTTTACATCCACAAATATGCAGCAGCATAATCAGAAGAAACCAGGATGCCACAATATCGGTGAATTCAACCACAAACAGTTGACGTGTAGACACGAGCACAGGCTGAGGTGTGAAGGATGCCATACACTTGGACACAAATCTCGCCAATGTAGTTACTACAGCGGTTAGGGATGTGGCGGGGAAGATGCTGCCGATGTGTTTGATATTAAAAACGATTCCATAACTATTTAACATACAAACAGCCAGTCTTTGCAATCAAACCTTGATGACATTAAGCATCTTGTACACGAAAGAAATATCGATTTGTTGTGTTACCGAGACGTGGCTTCGTAATGAAATTCCTGATGAACATTTAACTTTACAACACACAGGTGAGATGGTGGACGTGGAGGAGTCTGCATATATGTAAGCAAGCAACTGAAGGTAAGTGTGATAAAACTACCTACTCCTAAGCAATCCCGTGTCCAGGACTTATGGACGAGTGTACAGTGCAGTAAGTTGCCAGCTTTTATTATAGGTTGTGTTTCAAGACACCCCAAGGCCACACCTTCCTCTTCTGAATATGTCCAAGATGTGTTGAAACAAATGTCTGTATGTAACAAATGGCTTTATATGTTGATGTGATTTTAATGATGGTTTATTTTCTAAGAAAAACAAAATTGATGGTATTATCAGAAATATCAGACTCACACCAATGATAAATGAGCCCACTAGGATGACGTCAAGCACAGCCACAGTGCTGGATGTGATCATCACTAATAAACCAGAAAGTGTTTTGGCCACCTCTGTTGTTCCCGGGCCAGCACCTGATCATGACCTAATTGGCATTACAATAAATATCAAGAAGACGGAGAGAGCATGAACTAAAATCTTTTGGTCACCTTGGTAAATATAACAAGGACGCTTTGTGAGCTACTCCTGCCAGAACCCCATCACTTTGATCAAATACTGACCACAGGCCACGCTGATCTACAACTTGATATTTTAATACTAATTTTATGAGTTGTCTGGATGCGTGTGCTCCTTTAGTAACTAAGGCAGCAAGCAGACCTGCAGCGCCTTGGCTCACTGAGGGTTTGCGTGTAGCAGTGAGGCAGCGTGACGACACCCGCAACAAGCCGAGGAGAGCCAGACACAATATTTGTCTGCAAAAACAATACACGAATGAAAAGAAAGAAATAAAGTCTCTTACTGGTGCTGCAAAAAAAAAAAAAAAATCTTAAAAAGTCTAATAAGAGCAAACAAAATTCATCGGCCATATGGAATGTCATAAAATAATTAGTTCCCGGCAAGAAAAGCAGCTCGAGAAAAATATGAACTTCATAATGTCTTTCAAAAAGCAGAATGATTTAATAATTTCTTTGCCAATGTAAGAAAGACAGCATATGACAACGCAGCAGACAGTACAGAGCAATCAGTGCTCCCCCCTGGACCCTTCTCTTTGTAAAGTGCAGTAGTGTGACTGAAAAATTCAGACCCAAGCCAGTAGACACCAACACACTCATATTAACAGTAAAAAGTCTTAACCAAACACGTTCTGTGGGCTCAGATGGAATTTTGCTCAAATTTATCAAGGATGCCTTATATTCTATTGCATCTTACCTGCCATGCGTCATAAATGGCTCAAATGTTACCGGAGTATTTCCTCAGGCTTGGAAAAACGCATGTGTCGTTCCTCTGCTAAAGAAAGGTGATTTTAATGATTCAAACAATTATCGTCCTGTTCCTTTTTGCGGATGACACAAAGATAGGTAGATTAATTAGTTCAGAATCGGATGCCATCGCCTTGCAGGCAGATTTAGATAAAATGAATGAATGGACGGACAGATGGCAAATGCAATTTAATATCAATAAATGCAAAGTACTTAGCGTAGGTAGAGGAAACCCACACAATAGGTACACATTAAACAACCAAACTCTGGTAGGTACAGGGTACGAGAAAGATTTAGGAGTTATAGTTAGCTCTGAACTCCGTCTAAGAAAACAATGCATAGAAGCCAGAAACAAGGCAAATAGGGTACTAAGATTAATTTTTAGGAGTCTTAAAAGTAGAAGGCCGGAAGTAATATTAAAGTTATACTTGGCGCTGGTCAGACCTCATCTAGACTACGCTGTGCAGTTCTGGTCCCCACATTACAGGAAAGATATAGGTCTATTAGAATCAGTACAGAGGAGAAAGACTAAAAGGATTCAGGGGATGAGGAGTATTCCTTACGAGGCGAGATTGAAGTTGTTAAATTTACATTCTTTAGAGAGACGCAGGTTAAGAGACCTGATAGAAGTCTTTAAGTGGTATAAGGGTTATAACAAGGGAGATGTAAGCAAAATTATCAGGATCAGCAACCAGGACAGAACAAGAAATAACGGGTTCAAGCTTGAAAAATTTAGGTTTAGGAAAAAGATAGGAGGAAATTGGTTCTCAAATAGAGTGGTAGATGAATGGAACGGACTCAGTAATCATGTAGTTAGTGCTAGGACACTAGAGAGCTTTAAGAGAAGATTGGACAAGTTTATGGATTGGGATAACAGATGGAAATAGATAGGTATATTTCATACAGGGACTGTCACGTGTAAGCCTGGTCGCTTCTTGCAGCTTCCCTTATTTCTTATGTTCTTTTTTTTTTTTTTTTTTTTTTGTTACTGGTGCTCTCCAAATTATTTGAAAAAAATTGTATGTCAACAACTTTTAGAATTTTCAGAGGATAACAAATACATTTCTAACAGCCAGCATGGTTTTAGACCTCATCTCTCAACTGAGTCTGCGCTAACTATTATAACAGATAATATTTACAATAATATTGACCACAAGAGAGTGTCATTGTTGACGCAGTGTGATTTGTCTAAGGCATTGGACAGTGTCAGCCATGATAACCTCCTGGCAAAGTGTTCTCACCTCAACATAGACTCCTTCAACAACTATTTATACAATATGACTCTGTCAGTCAAACTGCAAAGGGCAACACCTGCTAAAGTAAATGTCCATTTCGGTGTCCCTCAAGGCTCCACCCTTGGACCAGTACTGTCCACTATACATGTTAATGACATGGCTAAGTGCACCAGTGACTGTATTTTAGTTCAGTACGCGAATGACACTCAGTTTCTTCTCTAGGTGTGCTACAGCACACCTAGAGAATATCATTAAAGAAGACCAAACCATTCTTGTTAAGGCAAAAGAATATTTTCTCAAGAATGGATTAATGACCAACACTAATATAACACAGTGCATATTTCTCGGTGGCAGACACTTGCTGTCATAGCTGCCTCAAGACACTGTCATTAAATATGATAGTACTTTTTATGTAATTTATTTATTTATTTATTTTTTCACTATAATCTTGGTTTTACTATGGCTTATGACAACGTATTATTAAATTTTACTAAAATTTTATTTATCTGTATTTGCACTTTAATTTCGTGCTTTACCTTTGTGTTACTCTATGCTCTCTTACTATAGACTTTTATTTGTCCAGTTAAATGTTTACCGATGTTTAGCTAATTTTACAATGACTTTTACATGTTGTGATATCAGTCATTAGGGCAATGATGTACACAAAAGAATGAAAACAATTTCCCATCCAGCGGTGTAGAGCACAACCATTGGGCTCTCGCAGAGTTTTGAGCTTCAGAGATTTGAATGTTAAGCAATTTCTCGATGTGCGTGGTGCTTCCATTGTTGCATTGCTGACACCTTCTCTCGTCAGTCGCCTTCCATCAATAATTAACCTCTCTATAAAGAGTTGCATAGTGATAAGACCACCATAGATGACAGTGAAGGAAGGAATGTGAAGCAGCACAGAGACGGACAGACATGGACACGTGGGAACACGAGGGAGGCTGCAGGAAGGCGTATATATTATGTGGGCGATGTGTGAACCGCTGATTGTATAAGCAAAGGGAAATACTCACTTTATTCCACTGTGACTGCTTTTAGCCAAAGGGATTGTTAATACTGCTGCTACTACTAATAATATTAATAACAACAATATACCTCGTAATGAAAATTATCGAACTTGTACCAAGTCGCAAATTTATGTAACCTCTTTTTTTTTATTGCCATTTAATGGCATTCGAGACTTTACAATACGTCTAAGTCCTCAGTGTCCATAACACTGCTAGCACTACTTGTACCAGTAGTAGTAGTAGTAGTAGTAGTAGTAGTAGTAGTAGTAGTAAGTACTTATCATCAGCCACATGGCGTAATGATTGTTACACTGAGTTCATAATATGTCAGTATATCCAGAAATTGCTCAGTTTTTTTTTTGTGATGAGACAGAAAACGATCCCTTGTGTAAGATAAACTATAGTATATCTATCCCTGTGTTTGTTAAGCTGAAGCACTACACGTTACGTAGTGGAATTTGAAAATAAAAGGAATTCGAATTGCTACATCAAAACAATGAACACTAATGAAAAGTTAAATGCTAGGAAGACTGGTGCAGAGAAAGATACAGGCGGTGTTTCCAGGCGGTTCCTCCTTTGAAGACCAAGAGATTGATCTCAAAGTGTGAGACCTGCTGGATCACATTTGACAGTCACACACAACATCGTTCATGTTTTATCTAATGCTAACTAGCTTGAAGAGGGCAGAACAGGCAGGCAGAGCTCACTGCCTTAATGAATGATTGCCTCACAGACACACGCACATTTGAGGGCAACAAACACAGAGGCAACACCCGAGGCGCTCACAGCAAAAGGTTCCCACCTCGCCTCGCTGGCAAACTGATTCCTCGACTCGCGTCAACCCAACTCATTTTTCATCGCAAGTCGGCAATTTTCTTTTCGCTGCAAAATTAAATCACTTTCGGAAACTTGGGACCAAATTTATTCAGGCCGGGGAAAGACTTGGTGGACGCGGTGGAGGAGCAGGCGGCCGACTGGAGCTGGCTGGATCTGGGCCCAAGGTCCACGCTAGCCTCCTCTTCTGCTCCACCTACGAAATTGTTAGTGTCACTTGCAGCCCCTGACAGCCCAAGGAGACGCCACCACACACCCTACGGCAAATACTGCCAGCCCAGGAGCCCTTTAGGGGAGGACTGTGCTTCCTCCATGGCAGTGTCCGGCGAATGGTGGGTGGCTCTTGGTCACCATGACCTCGCGTTCACTGTGAGGGGCTGCAAGCGTCCACGCCATTGCCCATTGGATTTAAATGGACCCTGAAGGAGAGAAGGGTTCGCCTCTATGTATCGTGTATCATCATTGTGGAACGCATCGTGTATCATCATTGTGGAACGCATCGTGTATCATCATTGTGGAACGCATCGTGTATCATCATTGTGTATTATCATCGTGTATTATCATCGTGTATTATCATCGTGGAACGCATAGCGTATCATCATCGTGTATTATCATCGTGTATTATCATCGTGGAACGCATCGTGTTTTATCATCGTGGAACGCATAGCGTATCATCATCGTGTATTATCATCGTGTATTATCATCGTGGAACGCATCGTGTATTATCATCGTGTATTATCATCGTGGAACGCATCGTGTATTATCATCGTGTATTATCATCGTGTATTATCATCGTGTATTATCATCGTGGAACGCATCGTGTATTATCATCGTGTATTATCATCGTGTATTATCATCGTGTATTATCATCGTGGAACGCATCGTGTATTATCATCGTGTATTATCATCGTGTATTATCATCGTGTATTATCATCGTGGAACGCATCGTGTATCATCATCGTGTATTATCATCGTGTATTATCATCGTGGAACGCATCGTGTATCATCATTGTGTATTATCATCGTGTATTATCATCGTGGAACGCATCGTGTATCATCATTGTGTATTATCATCGTGTATTATCATCGTGTATTATCATCGTGTATTATCATCGTGGAACGCATCGTGTATCATCATTGTGTATTATCATCGTGTATTATCATCGTGTATTATCATCGTGGAACGCATCGTGTATTATCATCGTGTATTATCATCGTGGGACGCATTGCATCATGTAATCATCGTTGTATCATCGCTTTACTTACACTAACACAACACAAAACTACACAACACACGGAAGAGAACCTTTTTGGGGAGAAAGGAGCTTCTTTCACCACACACAACACAACACAACACACAACACAACACAACACAACACAACACAACACAACACACACACACGGAAGAGGACCTCTTTGGGGAGAGAGGATCATCTTTCATCACACACAACACAACACAACACAACACAAACACAACACAACACAACACACACACGGAAGAGGACCTCTTTGGGGAGAGAGGATCATCTTTCATCACACACAACACAACACAACACAACACACAACACAACACAACACAACACACAACACAACACAACACAACACAACACACACACGGAAGAGGACCTCTTTGGGGAGAGAGGATCATCTTTCATCACACACAACACAACACAACACAAACACAAACACAACACAACACAACACAACACAAACACACACACACACACACACACACACACACACACACACACACACACACACACACACACACACACACACATAATATTATCTTATAAAATAACAACATAATTACAAACACAGCAACAATAGTGAGTGATCATGACAATATGTACTGCTACAAACGGTTCCTGGCTGCAATGACTCAAATTCCATTCACATTGTGTCACTCGCCTGCAGCTCAGCAAAATAATCTTTCAAGATATCACTGCCATCAGCGGAATCACTGTTGAAGAGAAACTGATTCCGTGTCCGTTTCAGTGCCACAGTAACCTCTCCATGGTGAAAGTATCCTTTGAAGGGCTGAGTTACCTCCTGCAGATGCTTTCTCACTTCAGTCACAAAGAGCAATTCATACGTCTGTCAGGAAATGCAGAGTTCAGACCATCACGGCTCCTGACTTGTAGTCCCTTAGTAGCACTGCTGTTACCGCTTGCGGGGGAGGAAGTGAGAGTGAAGATGAGAAGATGAAGGAGTGAAGATGAGAGGATAGAGGAGGCGGGGAAGGAAGGGGAGAAAGTGAAGGAGTGAAGATGAGAAGGAAGAAGTGAAGGAGTGAAGATGAGAGGGAAGAGGAGGAGCAGGTGGGAGAGTGAGTCGTGAGGGTGTTTACACTAAAAGCTGGTGACCTATGGTTAGTGCCATAATGAAACCCTTGTGGTGGTCAGGTGTTGTGGTGTTCGCCACACTCCTAACGGCAGAAGGGTGGTCGCCACCAACACACACAGACCTGTGTTCTGCACCCGTCGCCCACGCTCATTCACAAAGCCCCAATACGTGTCACGATCCCGGTCATCTTTCCAAGGAAGTGGACGGCACACTGATCCCAGAAAGTTCTAAAGGTGTGGATTTTTAAAGGCCTCGAGTACCTAGCCGACCTATCAGAAATCGCCAGCTATCAAACCCTCTCACAAACCCTCACCTCGGCACAGCACGCCAGAAATCACCTCACTGCCTCATCAATGTTGGGGAGGAAAACACAGCTATTCTATATAATAACAGGATATACTAATAATAATGTTAACTCACAAACAAATTGAGGTAGTACACATTAAAGGAAATTAGGGAACAAATTTCTAGCCTAGACCAACACAGGATAAATCCCACTCACTCACTCACCATAGATTCCCCCTTTTACTGAGGCTCTTATATCGCCTCCCTTATTGCTCAGAGGCTATGCACATCAATACCTGACATTCCCGTCACTTCACAAACCAATAAAACCCTTCTACTCCTTCAAAGGCCGCTGAAATATTTTCCCCAGCTGCGGGAATTTCCCCAGACGCTGTCACCGCGTCCCCAAATAACAATTCCCGTATTTTACCTCCTCAAACATCACAAGACATCACCACCATCACCATAGATCACCTGTAACACCACAACACCTTCCCCAAGGACACCAATAACACCACAACACCACCGCGGTCCCAACCACAAAATGGCTGCCTCTCACCCCGACACTGTCCCCTCAGGACACCATCCCCTCAGCGTTACATAACCAACACAACTCACCAGCCACACTGCAGCGGACAAGAGCTCTTGGTACCACAACAGACTCACCAGCCTGATCCTGGATATCAAGGTTATACCGCCACATCACTAATATACGTAAGTGTACAATACATTAAGTGTGCAGTAGACAGAGCGTGATGACATTTGTAATGAGCACCTCAAACTGATGCTACAAAAGTGACGCTACAACAAAACAACATACTTATGGTGTTGAGTGTTTTATATAATTATAGACGTGACCGGACTCAGAATAAACTGTACCGTGTGCAGCACTGAGGGTTCATTACACCTGTCACACCGAGCAGCGCCATCAGGCTGCCACAATTGCCGTCACCGTCACGTCTCGTACCTGTGTCCACAGTTACACAGCAGAGTAAATACAGCATCACGTCCGTTTCTTTCTGGTAAATAAAACTTCCAGACAACTATCCGCTCTTCTTCAGTGACATTCAGCTGTCCCCCTCTTCTAATTGATTAACTAATTAATTAGAATTAATAAAATTGAAGAAACTACTAACAACAACAACAACAACAACAACAACAACAATAACAACAAACAACAAACAATAATAATAATAATAATAATAATAATAATAATAATAATAATAATAATAATAATAATGTATTCCCTGGTATCTATATAGGCCTACCATTCTGTCTTGCATTCTCTCCACAGGCCAATTAAAGCATCACAACACAAACATGTACTATCCAGGCAACTCTCTCAAAACAGCAGTTCTTTTCACCTCGTCATTTCTTATTCTATCGATCCCACCACGTTACTCCACACACACACACACACACACACACACACACACACACACACACACACACACACACACACACACACACACACACACACACACACACACACACACACACACACACACACACACACTCCTCCAACACTTGGTTTCCAGCACACTTAACAGTTTCTTCTCCGCTACTCCCGTGTTCCATGTTTCAGCACCACACAGCACAGCGGATACCACTATTCCCACATATAACTCTCTCTCTCTCTCTCTCTCTCTCTGTACACCCACACCCAGTGTCCTTTGCTTGAGGATCTTTCTTAGTCCATCAAGAACTTTTCCTGCTTCTTTCACTCCGCACTTCACCTCTGTCTCAACTCTTGTGTCCACTGTGACTTGATCCCAAGTACCTGAAGCAATCCACCTCTTCCACCTCCTCTCCATTTAATCTTGCATGCCTCCCTCCACTCACTCCACCACCCACTCTCACACATGCCCTGCCATATACACAGAAACGCTTCCCTCCTTCCAACAAGCTGCCTCCAACTCCACAAACTTTGAAAACGTCCCATACTTTTCTTACCAGTCCTATCACACACTTTCCCCAAGTCCTTCACCGCCAAAAAGCTGCACTTCCTTCCCTTTCCAAAAGACATTCCACACTGCTGCCTAACTGCAAAAACCTGATCTACACATCCTCTTCCCTTTCTACAGCTTCACTGCTCCTCCGGGATGGCATTCTCTGTTCTCTGTCCGATTCTCCTTATGAGAAGCCTCCCGTACACCTTCCCTGCCATACTCAGCAAACTGATACCCCTTTACCTGGAGTCTATCACCTTTTTTTTACATACAGGATAACTACACATGCATTTATCCAGAGTTGTGGCACCTTGGAGAGCAATAAAGCACACATTTAATAACCTTACCAACCACAATATGTACCTCTGCCCACCACTCTTCAAACACTTGGCAGCAGTGTATCCAAACCTGCACCTCTCCTTTCCCTCATGTCCCTCACAGCCTCTCATACTTCCTCTGCCTTTATTGGTACACTCTACACTGTTTAAATCTCCTCATACATTTTCTATTGCAATAATCACTGCTTCGTCCTCCTCCTCTGCATATGAGACTCAAGCAACAGATAGCGACACTGTTATACTAATAATCAAACACCTAAAAAACACTTCTTCTTGTGGTTCCGACAATATCTCACTACGATTTCTAAAAGAATCCTTGCCAGTCATAATCCCGTACCTTACGTGTGTAGTCAACTCGTCAATTGTAACAGGAATGTTCCCTGAATCCTGGAAACACGCCATTGTAGTTCCTATTTTCAAGACAGGAGATGTTATGGAACCAAAAAAATTATCATCCAGTATCTCTTCTGCCAATTATCTCTAAGGTTCTTGAGAAAGTTATTGGTGCTCAGCTCATCTCATAC
>NW_026973680.1:1115000-1122500 GCF_035594125.1 Scylla paramamosain | reverse complement strand
CTAGAATAATCAACAAATCTTCCATCATCCTCGCTGATATTTGAAAAATGTCACGTGATATGACAAACCTGTCGGCGTACTCAGCAGGAACACGTAAGGAAATAATCATTATGTGCTAAAAAAAAAAAAAAAAAAAATGTTGCCTTAAGGTAGGCGCACACTTGTTCGCATCGTACGGACGGCACGCATCGTACTCATCGGATTGTTTTTGGGGTCAGCGCACATTGGTCCGCATCAGACGGACGGCACGCATCGGACGGATCGGATTTTCTGCGCACATTGTCGGCATTGGATCATTCACCACCCGCAGTTGTGAAGCTGAGCTCTCTCTGGAAGGACATACTCCATCCGCATCGTTCGTACGCATCGGATTGAATGCTCTTTCGGGGATCCTCGTCGGCATTGCCGATGTCCGATGCGTACGACGCGGTCAAATGCGCGCAGACCCATTTGAAATAATGTAAAGAATACTAAAATCCGATGCGTACGATGCGTGCCGTCCGTACGATGCGAACAAGTGTGCGCCTACCTTTAAAAATAAGAGTGGAAAGTGCATCAACATGGGGAGTACATCTGGCAACGGTGCGGGAATTCTCAACGTAACTCACCGGCGTTGGGATTTAAAAATGGTGTACTGCGCATTTCAAATGTCTTCATTGTTTTACAGAGATGGTTTTCAATTGTTTGGGGTAGGAAAAAAATTGTATTATGTAGAATAATGAAACACGTTACGGGTCGTATTAAACGCTTCCTCGTCCCCTCTCGACTGTTTTCAGGAAGCTCTACTGACAACGCTGTGGTTTTCAAGGACGTTCTAATAATTGTGATAATTTTTAACAAGCAATTCCGTATAATCAGTGAGGAAAACACTTATTGGAATGCGAGGGTTCAGCTCTGTGCCATTTGAAAACTGTGTGTGTGAGAGAAGGAAGGGTTTGGTACAAGCCGAATTTCTTGATTAGAGGAACAAATGCATGGCACACCTTAACGTTCCTCTCTTGAGACAAAAAAAAAAAAAAGTGAGTAAATAAATAAATAAATAAAATAAATAAATAAAATAAATAAATATATAAAGGGGAAATGTAGAGTTAGGGTGAGAGGTCTTGAGTTCCAGACCTCCAGCGTGATCGTAATTGGGTGAATGTACTTGTGAGAGAAAGAGATAAATAAATAAATAAATAAATAAATAGATAAATAAATAAAATAAAGATAAAAATAGCGATTGTTGTAGAAAAGAAGTAAGAAGGGAAGAGTTTTAGTTTGTGTGAGCAGGAGGGTTAGCTGTGGTGAGTGTGAAGGCAGCTGTAACAAACATGAGGCATTTGTCAACAGAATCAGAATGGTAAGTGTATTGTGGAAGTGTTCAGTGTATGCGTGTATGTAGCCCACGTGTATGACTTTGTTGTATTGTTTGGTGAGCACTGTGGAGTGTTTGGCTTCCCCCGTCCAGTGCAACATCTTGAAAGGGTAAATTATTCATCGTATTCCGTAACTGTGAGTCAGCGGTTCATCAGCGTGTTGCCCCAGGCGGGGTGAAGTGGTGGCGTGGTAGCGGGGCGGGGCGGGGCGGGTGGCGGAGCCTAGTGGAGCGAGGGTGGAGGTGATGGGCGAGATGTGATATTCTGCTGTACTACTGAACTTAGCGAGAAATGGTGACATACACTTACGAGTGTTATATAAGCAAATGCATGTTTTCACTATTCAAACATAAGTACACATCTCTCTCTCTCTCTCTCTCTCTCTCTCTCTCTCTCTCTCTCTCTCTCTCTCTCTCTCTCTCTCTCTCTCTCTAACACGGCATATTTTTTTTTTAGTTTTGTGTTTATGATGAGTATTCTATATGTAATAGTATTTTTAATCATAATTTCTCGTAAATCTCATAACGAGCAATTTAAAACAGATTGTGAGCAGGATTATGGCGCACACTTGGTAAGTGGCAGCCCTTCACTCAGTTAACACGGCTTAAGGAGGTGTATTGATGCTTTATGCACCAAAAAATTTGTCTGGCTGTTTTCTTTCCATGTTGCACAAGTAGCACAGTCCCACTCTGAGCTGATGTAAGGCATGTACCGGTGGGTTTCTGTCTTGTTAAGTAAAGGATTATGTTAGTGCGTAGTGTTTGCCTCTTTAGTGCTTCATAGAAAAGTGCCACTCAGCCACAACTCTTTTGTAAGTCTTTGTAGTAAACCACTGCACATAACTTATGTTACTTCCCTGTAGATTTTATTTATATTTTATTCCAGCATGCTCAAGCCCACGGGTGATTTCTTTCATTGATATGCAGGCCTCACGTACACTTCATTCTTTGTCAGTGTCGTACTGTATTCGCGGTGATCAGGGAACTGCTGGCTGATGCAGATCTAGTCTTCTCTTGGGGACTTATTGTCTGCATGCTGACAAGTTGAATCAGCAGAGGAGTCGACACTGCACAGCTCGGCGCTCTTCCCCTGTGCCTGAGCAACACTGCGTTGACACGTCTGTCCGATGCAGGGAGGAGACAGCAAGCGAGAGGCGAGGCTTGGCGCAGTTTGGATATGTTAAACAGTTAGTGTTCTTAATTTAGAGTAAATACACTTGAGAAAAGTAATATACGTGGGGAAAAGGTTTTCAGTTCAGATTTCCCATGAGATGGAAGTAAAAGGCATGTAGAAAGGTTTGGGTAAGCAATTACAGATTCAATTATGGTAAAATGTTTGCGGGAAAGGAAACTTTCTACATGTGAAGTGTCTTGTTGGGGCAATGGAAGTAAGTGAAAGGAAGAGGAGGCTTTGCTGAGTCTAGCCATGTCTGAGTATTACTGTACGTGATTAGGATAAAGTTGTGAGAATTATTATTTTTTTTTTTATTTCCACTCATATTTCAATAGTTTTAGAAATAATACCTTCACATATAGTATGTGACATGGAGGGTGTATTTCACCTGTTAATTTTGAGGGTAATTTTTTATAGTGTGTGCCCTTTACTTTCCGTTTTCTTTCTCGGTTAAGGCTGTCTGTCGTTCTCTCTAATGATAGACTATGGCATCTCGCCTCGGATCGATTCACCTCGCAAACTTTGCACATTTTCATTCTTATCTCTGTTATATTTGTGTACTTTGTAATTGCTAAACTGGGTGTATACCGATAGTATAAAGGACACTGCTACTGTGTCATGCGTATAATCACGTTGAAGAAAGTAGCCTATCATGTTTACGGATTCAGGTATTTTTCCTCTCAAAGTCCACCAGATTGAAACATTTAATATGTGAAAGGAGTGGTTGCAACCCACTTAGAGGGCTGGGGATCCACCTACCATAGCTCCACAACGCAGGGTTACCAAGCAGCCCTTCGCATGAGGCCCCAGAATGCCAGAAACAGCCCTTGTTATGCGAGGAAAAAATACTGAGTGACTTGTGATGTCAGAGTAAAAAATGAATAATGGAGAGGAAAGGAAATATTTTGATCAGCACGTAACAAATGAAATATCTTAACACAGTACAGTTGATAATGAAACACTGGGTCACTGCATGCGAAGCACCACAGAGAGCACCGTTTCTCACATCTTGATCAAGCACCAAATAAACACATGAAACACGAGATGTGAAGACGATAGTAATTGCTAGGACGATTCTAAGTATTACTCATGACCATGATGAGGTACAAAGCAACCAGCCACCCGCCTGCCTTCATGGCTCCACTATCTGAGAGTGCAACACCTCGGCACACGAGCCTCCTGCTGTCTCCCACTGTCTGCCTGCTGTGTGCCTGCGCTTCGCCTTACCTTCGGTGCGCTACACATATCTACGTACACATATCTACGTTCATAAGGTCAATATCTTGCTTCAGAAATTCAGGATACTCACTCCTACAAAATGGTGTCCCTCAGGTCCTCTGCGTCACTAACCACCGAGGCACTGAGGGAAGCAGCGCCACTCACGCAGTCATCACTCTTAACCTTGGCACCAGACTGAGTGTTGTGTTGGGCCAACACTCAAGAGGATGGCCTCGGCTCCGCGTGTGCTGTCGTTAACCTCAACAGCTCAATGAGGGCTGTCTTGGGAGGCCAGACTGCTTGCGCCGTAATTGGTCTTGTGGAGGGCGGTGACGCGGCTGGTGTCAGTACTGCAAGAAATGTCATTTAAAACCCTATAACTTCCACTACAACCTCCTGTCAGTGATGCAGATATCTTGTTAATTTGTCACTGGAACCACAACAACACCATTAAAAACCCCTATAACTTCCACTACAACATACTGAAATAGTGTTTATCCTGTCAGTAATGCAGAAATCTGTCACTAGAACCTTAAAAAACATTCCTACCCCACTCTCTCTCTCTCTCTCTCTCTCTCTCTCTCTCTCTCTCTCTCTCTCTCTCTCTCTCTCTCTCTCTCTCGCACACATCCCCCTCTTCGTCTTTTAATGTCCCTAAGTGTTTTTATCTTTAATTCTCTTCATTTCTCTCTTTTTCTCATCTATTTTTATCACCTACCCACTCGCCTCTCACTCTCTCACTCTCTCACACTACCTCTCTCACTCTCAATGTCCCTTCGTTTTCCTATCTTTAATTCTCTTCATTTCTCTCTTTCTTCTCATCTCTTTCTGCCACCTACCTACTCCTCTCTCTCTCTCTCTCTCTCTCTCTCTCTGCAGCCAAGACAAACAAGGAAGGAAAACAAGAAGCCTGCAAACCAATTCAGAAGATGGATTGAAAAAAATGCAAGAATGGTAAATAGCAGTAGTAGTAGTAGTAGTAGTAGTAATAGGTATTGGGCATGGCAGTGTGTGTGTGTGTGTGTGTGTGTGTGTGACTCACAACACGCAACGAGCCCTTTAGAAAGATGTGTGTTAAGAAGGACGTGCCCCCGGCGGTAAGGAAAGCGCGGCAGAGACTTGGGGGTGCGGAGAGGACGGAGAGGGAGCGAGCCGGGAGGGGAAGCTTTACATTAACGGCTGTGTTATCAATGGCTGGAGGCAACAGGCTTTTTAAATGACCCACGGCGAGTGAGCGAGTTGTCTATACCATGGAATGCGAACGGAATTCATACAAAGTTGGAGAAAACTCAAGTGTTGCGAGTGCTGACCAGTATGGTGTTGTGGGAAGTAAAGCCAGCCTGCCAGTGTACGGCTCCCCGGCTACGTACCATGTCTCAGTGAGGTGGCTGGGTGGTGCAGCCGAGGGGCGGGGCGGGGTGGTGTTGTGGTGTGTGTAAAGCGTTGTTAAGATCACTGGTTCGTGGCGTGGGTGTGAGTGTTGTTGAGCAGGCGTGGCTTCAGTTCAGTAATGTGTCTGGCATCATGTTGTGTTTTGGTGCACACCGCCGAGTTACTCCTTGTTTTTCGAGTGTGTCATTTGCTGCTGTGCAAGAAAGAATGCATCTGGCCATGTAAAGGATGGTTGCATTATCACAGCTGATACGAACCCACGCCTCGGAGCAGCGGTAAAGGAGTTACCTACCTACTGAGGGAAGCAGCGCCACTCATGCAGTCATCACTCTTAACCTTGGCACCAGACTGAGTGTTGTGTTGGGCCAACACAACAAAGGTTGTGTTGCTCTGAGCGTTTTGCCGACACTGACAAACGACATTTTGAGAACATTGTGGTCCATGTTGATAGTGATGTTCGAGATGAGAGTAACGCGGATGACCTGCTGACAGGCTATCCCATGAAATATATAAGTGTGTGTGCTGTTAGTTGTAAAGTTAGCAGGTCAGGTTACAGAAAACGAGAGGGATGACTTGGGTAAATGGGAGACGGAAGAGTTTGGCAAGCTGTGGATTGGAAAGGTGATGTCAGTGTGTCAGAACACGATAATGAGAGGTCACTACTGGTGAAGATATCAACACTCACTTTAAAAGAGTACTTAACCCAGCGCAGGACAGTCACGATTATGATGCCAGCACACACGTCAGCACCCCAGTGCTAGACAACCCTCCCTGCCCCTGGAGCAAGTCAAGGCTGTGAGGCATTCCACTGGAACAAGTCAAGGCTGTGATGTCAGCACACACGTCAGCACCCCAGTGCTAGACAACCCTCCCTGCCCCTGGAGCAAGTCAAGGCTCTGATGTCAGCACACACGTCAGCACCCCAGTGCTAGACAACCCTCCCTGCCCCTGGAGCAAGTCAAGGCTGTGATGTCAGCACACACGTCAGCACCCCAGTGCTAGACAACCCTCCCTGCCCCTGGAGCAAGTCAAGGCTGTGATGTCAGCACACACGTCAGCACCCCAGTGCTAGACAACTCTCCCTGCCCCTGGAGCAAGTCAAGGCTGTGAGGCCAGACAATTTGTGGTCAATAAACTTATCTATCTGTGTGTGTGTGTGTGTGTGTGTTTTCAAGGTGTTTTGGAAAGGATAGGGATGTTTTTGTTATTGTTGTTGTTGTTTGTGATGTTTTTTCCATGTTGTTCTATTTCCTGGGTGTTTTTGGGAGAGATAACTGGGTTACTGATTTTTTAGGGCGGTGTTTCATCAGCAAATATATATAGATGGCGCAGCTGGCGTCACTGCAAATATATAGATGGCGCAGCTGGCGTCACTGCAAATAAAGGCATTGCATAAATGGTCTGTCTGGCGCTATAATGCTTCATGAGTGACCAACAAAATAAACACTCTATGTATTATCTTCATCGCTAATCCTTGATGTTAGTTGTCAGTTGCTGAAATGAACAAGGCCAGCCTCCAGGAAAGTGGTGACTGTGAAGCCGTGTCAGCAGCCATCTTGGAACATTTGTATCGATGTGATGTAATCTTATGTATAGATGTGTGTGGGCGTGTTTAGGCGTGTGTGGGCGTGTGTGTGGAGGTGTGGATACGTACAGGCATGTTTGGATGCGTGTGGGTGCATGTGGCCTTAAGTGGGCGTCTGTGGGCGTGCATTTCCTTACGTAGGCGTGTGTGGAAGCAAGTATGGTTTTATGTGGGCGTATGTATGGATGCGTATGGGCGTGTATGAATGCCTGTGGATGCGTGTGGGTGTGTGGGCTTGCGTGGGCGTGTATTTCCTTGCGTGGGCGTGTGTATGTATGGCTTTATGTGGGCGTGTGTATGGACGAATGAATACGTATGGGCGTGTGTGAACGGCTGTGGATACTACATGTGTGTGTATATGGACGTGTGTGGGCGTGTAGTGAAGCATGCATGGCTTCGTGTGGCGTGTATGGGCGAATTAAAGGGTCCAGCTCCGTTGGCAGCCCGCCATGAAAACATGACGTCATCGAGAGTCAAGACCCAGACCGAGACCTCCCCTCCTCCTCTGTGTCTTTTGGTCGATGTTTCCCAAAATTTCCACTGTTTTTCGGCCACTTCCGGGTAATTAGATATACTACTACTACTACTACTACTACTGCACCACCTGTCCTGCCCCACTGCCGCCCGCTGATGCACCACCTCCTGTCCTGTCCCACCGCCGCCCTCTCGTGCATCACCTCTTAACCTGCCCCGCCGCCGCCTGCTGGTGCACCACTTCTTGTCCTGCCCCACTGTCGCCCGCTGGTGCACCACCTGTCCTGCCCCGCCGCTGCC
>NW_026973680.1:1105000-1110000 GCF_035594125.1 Scylla paramamosain | reverse complement strand
GTCCTACTGTTTTAATTTCCTGCCTATCTAAAGTTTTTGAATCTATCCTCAACAGGAAGATTCTTAAACATCTGTCACTTCACAACCTTCTATCTGATCGCCAGTATGGGTTCCGTCAAGGCCGCTCTACTGGTGATCTTCTGGCTTTCCTTACTAAGTCTTGGTCATCCTCTTTTAGAGATTTTGGTGAAACTTTTGCTGTTGCCTTGGACATATCAAAAGCTTTTGATAGAGTCTGGCACAAAGCTTGCATTTCCAAACTACCCTCCTACGGTTTTTATTCTCTCAGTAACTTCATCTCAAGTTTCCTTTCTGACCGTTCTATTGCTGCTGTGGTAGACGGTCACTGTTCTCCTAAATCTATTAACAGTGATGTTCCTCAGGGTTCTGTCCTGTCACCCACTCTCTTCTTATTATTCATTAATGATCTTCTAAACCAAACTTCTTGTCCTATCCACTCCTACGCTGATGATACCACCCTGCACTTTTCCACGTCTTTTCATAGACGTCCAACCCTTCAGGAGGTAAACATTTCACGCAGGGAAGCCACAGAACACTTGACTTCTGATCTTTCTAAAATTTCTGATTGGGGCAGAGCAAACTTGGTATTGTTCAATGCCTCAAAAACTCAATTCCTCCATCTATCAACTCGACACAACCTTCCAGACAACTATCCCCTCTTCTTCAATGACACCCAACTGTCCCCCTCTTCTACACTGAACATCCTCGGTCTGTCCTTTACTTATAATCTGAACTGTAAACTTCACATCTCATCTCTAGCTAAAACAGCTTCTATGAAGTTAGATGTTCTGAGACGTCTCCGCCAGTTTTTCTCACCCCCACAGCTGCTAACTCTGTACAAGGGCCTTATC
This sequence comes from Scylla paramamosain, assembly GCF_035594125.1. Classification (NCBI taxonomy): domain Eukaryota; kingdom Metazoa; phylum Arthropoda; class Malacostraca; order Decapoda; family Portunidae; genus Scylla; species Scylla paramamosain. Next base: position 1,109,128 of record NW_026973680.1, on the reverse strand, counting down.
CGTCCATGTATGGAGTATGCTTCACATGTCTGGGGGGGTTTCACTCATACTGCTCTTCTAGACAGGGTGGAATCAAAAGCTTTTCGTCTCATCAACTCCTCTCCTCTAACGGGCTGTCTTCAGCCTCTCTCTCACCGCCGCAATGTTGCATATCTAGCTGTCTTCTACCACTGTTTTCATGCTAACTGCTCTTCTGATCTTGCTAACTGCATGCCTCCCCTCCTCCCGCGGCCTCGCTACACAAGACTATCTTCTTTCTCTCACCCCTATTCTGTCCACCTCTCTAACGCAAGAGTTAACCAGTATTCTCGATCATTCATCCCTTTCTCTGGTAAACTCTGGAACTCCCTGCCTGCTTCTGTATTTCCACCTTCCTATGACTTGAATTCCTTCAAGAGGGAGGTTTCAAGACACTTATTCATCAATTTTTGACCACTGCTTTGATCCTTTTATGGGACTGCCATTTCAGTGGGCATATTTTTTTATTGGATTTTTGTTGCCCTTGGCCAGTGTCCTTCCTACATAAAAAAAAAGTGTTAAAAATAATGATGATAGTAAGTCTTGCATTTAAATTAAAGAAAATAATAAAAAATAATAGTAATAATAATTTAAGCCGCAAATCTTTAATGTGACTTATAAATAAATAATAATAATAAGAATAATGATAATGATATAAAAATATTACCAATTATTATTATTATTATTATTATTATTATTATTATTATTATTATTATTATTATTATTATTATTATGAATATTTCTCGTCTGGATAAGCTAAAGGAACAAATGAAATTACATATAAATGAAAATATTCACATATCTTAAAGTTTATTAGGAAATTGTAAATAGTATTAATAAATAGTGATTATATTAATGAATTTAGTATTTATTTGTGTGCTGAAATCGTAATCGTAATTGTTATCATTTGATTCTTAAAGGAACGACGGTTCTTTTAATTTTTGCTTTTAGAATTGTAAATATTAATGAAAAATAATGATAATAGCTATTATTTGATTATGTGCTAAAATATTATTGATTATTATTATTGTTGTTATTATTTTTTTATCAAAGGAACGGATGTTCTTTTACTCTTTTCAAGTTGTAAGTATTAATAAACAAATAATGATAATAATAATAATAATAATAATAATGATTATAATAATAATAATAATAATAATAATAGTAATAGTAAAAATAGTAATAATAATAACAATAATAACAATAATAACAACAACAACAACAACAACAACAACAACAACAACAACAACAATAACAATAATAATAATAATGGGATAACGGGGGGAGAGACAGGGAGAGATTAAACTTATAGAGAATTTGTGTTGATTAAAATTTAAGTGTTTTTTTATTTTAGTTTGGGGTGAAAAGTGGGGGTTTTCTATGGTTTTTCGAGTTAAAATAAGAAAATGTGTTTTTTAGACTTGAGTTAAGAATTTAAGTATTTTGGTGCTTTAACATTCTAAAATAATAATCATTTTTTGAGTTTTTGTGCTCAAAATTAGAGTATTTAGATTTTCACTATAGTTTTGGAAATAAAAGTTTTTTTTTTTTTTATTAGAAAATAGCTTTTTTTTTATTTGAGGTTAAAATTTAGTAATTTCAGATTTCAAAGAGAGTTTTGGTTGGTAAAATAGTGATAGTTGTGGTATTATTTAAATAGTTGTGGTATTATTATTATTATTATTATTATTATTATTCATCCAGTTAGTATTATAATTACTACTACTACAATTCTCCTCCTCCTCCTTCTCCTCCTATCACTACTACTACGATAATAGTAGTAGTAGTAGTAGTAGTAGTAGAAGTAGTAGTAGTAGTAGTAGTAATAGTTTGAAAAGACTTCTATATTGTAAGCAATAGTAATAATAGATAAAATAATTATTTTTTAACGAAAAATATGCAATTTGTATTTGATTGAAGAAATAAAATAATAATAATAATGATAATGATAATAATAAAAATAATAATAATAATAATAATAATAATAATAATAATGATAATTTTAGAATATGATTTAATTTCTCTCTCTCTCTCTCTCTCTCTCTCTCTCTCTCTCTCTCTCTCTCTCTCTCTCTCTCTCTCTGTGTAGAAATTGTAAATATAATTGAAAAAGTCCATTATTATTATTATTATTATTGTTATTATTATTATTAATATTATTATTATTGCAAAAAATATATAAATATATGTAAATAAATATTGTGGTTGTGGTTGCTGTAGTTGTTGTTGGCGTTGTTGTTGTTGTTGTTGTTGTTTGTTTGTTTGTGGTGGTGTTGGTGGTGGTGGTGGTGGTAGTGGAAGACGAAAGAAATTATTATTATTGTTATTATTATTATTATTATTATTATTATTATTATTATTATTATTATTATTATTATTATTATTATTATTATGTAAATATATTTAAGTTAATTTATATTGTATATTTATCGGAGAGAGAGAGAGAGAGAGAGAGAGAGAGAGAGAGAGAGAGAGAGAGAGAGAGAGAGAGAGAGAGAGAGAGAGAGAGAGAGAGAGAGAACAGAAGAGAGGAGAAGAGAAGAGAAGAGAAGAGAAGAGAAGAGAAGAGAATTTTTTTATCTTTCAAAAATGTATTGATAAGACTGGCTGTGCATTCCTTCTGCTAACTTGAATATCTTGGGGTGTAATTTGTAACTGCCAGTGTCATGCAGTCATTTAGGTGACTATCAGTGAGACGTGACCTGTACTTGGATTTAAAAATGTTCATTGTTGAAAATCGCGATTCACACGCGTATGTTGACCCAAACCACGAACGTAATCTCTGATAAGCTTCCTTCAGAAGTGGAAATTTGTCCCACACTACTAATGTGCAGAATTCTTGGTGATTTGGTTTGCTTCTCAGTCCCAAGTCACCCTGCAACGCAATCATTGCAGTCTGCAGGTGAGAGACGTTGAGGGTGAGAGGCAGTGTGAGGTGGGGTGCAGTGTGGCGGACGTCACCTATACAAGATGGGTTTGACATGAATGTGGCTGCTGGCACAACATTACTGGAGTGTGCAAATCTTTTATTAAACTCATCCAAAATGATGTTGAGCTGATTTGTGTATGTATGAATACTGCACTTCAATTTTTCTGTGTTGAGTCTTTTTGCAGCAAATGTAAGTGTTGTAAGAGCCCTTTAGAGATCTGGGACATCCAGAGCTTCAGCTTATTTATGAAGGTATTTACTGAACTTATCATTTGTGACAGTCTTCACCCGTCCTTGCAACTCTAGATTTAACTCACTGAGCCTAGATGTGATGTCAGTTAAAGATGCTAGGTCAGCTTGCCATTGTGGATCATCAAGATGTTCATGTGAGTCTCCTCTTTCTTGTAAAACTCTTGATTTCAGGAATTAGCTGTTCAAACCTTTGCACAACTTTCCCCCTGCTTAGCCAATGCACTTGTGTGTACAAGGGAAGGTCACCCACCATACTGAGCACTCACTTCATCCAGAAGTGCTTTAAACAACCTGTGCTGAAGAGGTCTAGCACACACACAATTAATGATCTTCACAACCACCTTCATTACATGTTCACAGTGAATAACTTTTGAACAGAACACTTGCTGACGTATGATACAATGATAACTAATAAACTGAGGGAATGCAGGATCATTCTTGCACAGTGCCACAAAGCCAGCATTGCTACCAGTCACTGACAGGGCACCAGCTGTTGTTACTGACATAAGCTTTTCAAGAGGTAAACTGACCTTGTCTACAAAATTCTTAAAAACTTGATAAACATCCACACCACGCGTTTTCCCCTTCAGCGGTGAGACCACTAAGAAATCTTTCACGCTGTCGTCAGAAAAGAAATCATTCGCACAAATACACTTAATTAACTGTGCTGTGTTCACAACACCTGTCCATTCATCAACCTGCAGGCTGGACCACGTACATTTCTCAAGATTAGCTGTTATTTGATCAAACACATTTTGCGCCATCATTTCTACCCTACGTGTGACTGTTTCCTGATAGAGACGTGGATTTTATAGCAGTTACAATTTCAGGTTTATTATTAAAATGTTCAAACAAGGACTCAGATGCTTCAAGCCAGCATTGTTTCACTGTTTCACCATCCTCAAGTAGCTTTCCTTTTTTGCACGGAC
>NW_026973680.1:1025000-1102500 GCF_035594125.1 Scylla paramamosain | reverse complement strand
TAACTTCCACGATGAGAAATCATATTCCTACAAAAAATTATAAAACCAAACAAAAACCTATTTATAATAAAAAAAATAAAGGAACTTTAGAGGTCCCCTCCCCAGATGGGTACTCCGATGCTGGTGCAGGAGTCGCCATGATAATTTTGACTTTTGAGTGAAGGGTGTGTGTATAATTAGATGTTTGTATCTATAATGTGAAGGAAGAAGGTTGTCTTTAGAGGGCAGGCTGTGACTGTCCCCTTGTGTTGTGAGACACAAAGGGAAACATTCAGTGAGGTGACAGCTGGGTTTAATGACAGGTTCACAGCACTTCCTGGTCCAGTGCTTTAGACCTCACTGGGAGTAATTATCATTTCGGCAGGTGTCTACTGCCTCCTTGCAGCCCCGCGTCCTTGCCCGCTCCTTTGCACGGCCACATGTCGCTGTAGATCATGAGTGATGCTCCACACAATGGCTCCTCACGTAATGATGGGGCACAAGACAGTGGTAGCAGGGACGCAGTTTCAAATTTATCTCTGTATATACAAAAACAACAACAACAACAACAAGGACGAAGATGAGAACAGTGAGATCAAGAGCTGTAGGAGTTGTTGTTGTTGTTGTTCCTCTTCTCAAGGTTGCCGCTGACTGGGTAACGTCTCGAGGCTCAAGTCGGGGAGGAAGGTGAAAAATTACGCCCCAGTAGCACTTACCCGACAGGCCAGGGAGTCACGTATGGGGGAACGTGCTGGCAAGATAGCGGTTGCAATTCCAAGCTAAATATACAGGTGTCTGCTTTCCAGTTTATGCTAAATGTAGCAAGCCGTCCAAGAGATTTGTCTGCCATAGGTGCAGCGCTTTATTCGTCTGAGAGGGAAACTTATAAAAAGAATGTTGAGAGGAAGAACAAGAAGAAAATAGAAAGAAAAAGAAAAAAAGAAGGAGGAAGAAGAAAAAAAAAGAGGAAGAGCAGGTAGAATAGGAGGAAGAGGAGGAGGAGGACGAGGAGGACGAGGAGAAATACCACACCGAAAAAAAAAAACTAAAGAAAAAAATATCAAGAACATAAAGGAACAATAACAAGAAAGAAAAAAATGATAGTGATAATGACAGAAACGACATAGGTAACGTAATGACGACAAGAGAAAACTACAAGAGATAAGGAAAAAAATAATGTGGCAAACAGTGAGACAGACAAGTGACACACAGCAATAGGAAGACACAGTGCATGAGGCAAGTGTTCCCAGGGAGAGCGTCATTAGTTTGCCTACAGCTGAGAATAACAGATACTTCAAGCAACACGCAACTTCTTCCTGCTAGGCCATCCAAGTTGTAACCAGACCCAACGCTGCTTGACTTCGCTGCTCGGAGGAGAAGCAGTGCGGACGGCGGTGTGTTCAGCGTGGTGTGATCGTTGGCTTAGTGTGTTGCAAACCAAAATAAAAGTGACTCGTATTCCTAAAGGCTTTACATTTTCATAAGGACTATTTTCAAAGACCGTAGTTATGATTGCCTCATTATCACGAGGATTTGTCCTCATTGATGATGTAAAATCCTTGTTAAATTATAACATTAGAATTTTAGAACATTATCCGAAACTGCTATTTAGATGCTACGTAGATGTGTGTGTGTGTGTGTGTGTGTGTGTGTGTGTGTGTGATTCATCTATGGGTGTCTGCTGGTCACCCAGCCAGCCGTTAACTCAGAGCTCATAGTGACCAATGTCACTATGCAAACAAAAAGATGTGTCATGTTTTAAAATTTATATCTTTTATCAATAGGAATAATGATGTACCATTTTATATTAAGAGAAAAGTTTTTGATGCTTGTGTTACTACTTCGGTGCTATATGGATGCGAATCGTGGCTCAGCTGTGACTTAAAACCTATAGAGAAACTATACAAATGGTGCATAAAGGAATTATTAGGTGTGAGAATAACTACTAATAATGACATTTGCATGGTGGAATTAGGTTTACCCTCACTTAAAGCGCTTGTTAAGGAAAAACAAAGGAAATATTTTCATAAAGTGTGGACAGAAAGAAACGATATAGTTGATGACCCGTTGATGCACGTACTGAGGTTAGTGTTAAATTACAACGATCAAGTGTCTAGGTATATCACAGATATGACTATAAATGATTTTAACGATGTGGAAGATGCCAAGCACAGAATGAGACTTAATATTAGGAATTCGTTGTCAAATAGGTTGACCTTTTATAAACAAATTAACCCGAATCTAATAGTACATGATATATACACAAGAAGTACTAGAGTGAACGAGATAGAGCGTGTGTCATGGACAAGACTTCGTCTCAGTGCTCATTCCCTGGCGGTAGAAACAGGTCGCTGGAACCGTCGGGGACGTGGTCGCCTTCCCATGGAGGAGAGGCTGTGTCCCTGCGGCCTCGTGCAGACCGAGACACATGTCATCGAGACTTGTCCCTTGTCTTTGACCCTTAGATTAACATATAATGTCACAACTGTTCATCAATTGTTGGTAGACAGAACTGATTATGATAATGTGTGTTTTATAGTGCATAAATTATTAGCGTTGTTTAAGTGATAAAGTTATGTATGCATCTCCAAGTCTTAAGATGTTACCCCCGTAGTGTGATGTTTGCTGGATTCCTGCCCCATCTTTAACGATTATTTTAGGTGTTTTACTTATTTTTACTATTGCATTTGTGTTTTAAATGTGTTATAAAAGTTTTAATGTACATCATTCGCATAGTGCTATTAAGAGAAGTTACTGTATTTTGGACCAGAACTGTATGTATTTTAAATTGTATATATTTTTTTTTTCCTGTGGTCAATAAACTATCTGAATCTGAATCTGAATCTAATCTGGGCAGGACTCAGACCCGTGACACACCACACAAGGGGACAGCGAGGCCACAATCCCTCGGGTTACATCTCTGAATATATATATATATATATATATATATATATATATATATATATATATATATATATATATATATATATATATATATATATATATATATATATATATATATATGATGCTAGGTGAACAGGTACTACGTTATTAAAAGGCTTGCTCATTTGCCTCGCCTCGCCGTGTGTGTGTGATATTAATGGTATTTGACTTCTTTACTCAGTTGTTACTTAATATTCTCTCTCTCTCTCTCTCTCTCTCTCTCTTAAACAAAATCCCTATATTAGCATAGTCATCATTACTACACTACACTACACTACACTGGAAGTGTGTAGAAGTGTGTGTGGGAGGGAGGGTGTCAGTAAAGGCCCCTATTGGCTGAGTGCCCCGTGAGGAGGACCAGCTTAGAGTTAGTAGTGATCTCGTCCACCAATCAGAGAGCTCTCTTTTTGCAGTCTTTTTGCGATAATAATTTTTTATTATGTGCTGCCCTCAGACCACCCTGTCACTGGAAGCAACGAATACAAACCATGTGCGCCGCTGTGATCGCACCAGCCACCGCGTCCCACCGGCCCAGCCCGCGTCGCCTGGGCGAGGCAGACAGCCGCAGCCTGGGAGCGACGCCAGGTGCAGCTGAGGAACGAAAAGGATGTCGAGAAGCGAGACAGGGATGTGCTGGGGGAGGCGTTCCCGTCCAGTCCCTTCCCTTCCCCTCTCCTCTTCTTTTTTCCTCTCCTCTCCCATTCCCTCCCCTCCCCTCCCCTCTCCTCTTCTCTCCTCTTCTTTTCTCTTCTTCTCTCCCATCCCCTCCCCTCCCCTCTCTTTCCCTTCCCCTTTCCTCTGCTCTCCTCTCCTGTCCTCTCCTCCCATCTCCTCTCCTCTCCTCTCCTTTTCTCCCATACTGCTTTGTCTTGTCCCGTCCCGTCCTGTCCTGTCCTGTTCTGTTCTGTTCGTCCCGTTCTGTTCTGTTCTGTCCGTCCCGTCCTGTTCTGTCTCTTCGTCTTGTAAAGTCCCGTCCTGCCCTGTCCTGTCCTGCCCTGTCCTGTCCTGTTCTGTCCGTCCCGTCCTGTTCTGTCTCTTCGTCTTGTCCTGTCCCGTCCTGTCCTGTCCTTTCTCTCCTCTCCCCTCCCATCTGTTCCTGTCTTGTCTCTTCCTCTCTCCTCTGATCCCCTCCCCTCCCCTCCCCTCTCCTGTCCTGTCTCCCCCTCACATTCCGTCTCGTCCTGTTCGTCTGGTCTCGCTCGTTATGTCCCTTTCACTCGTCTCGTCTCGTCTCGTCTCGTTCGCCTCGTCTCGTCTGGTCTCGTTCGCCTCGTTCGTCTCGTCTCGTTCGTCTCGTTCGTCTCGTCTCGTTCGTCCCGTTCATCTCGTCTCGCTCGTCTCGTTCGTCTCGTCTCGTTCGTCTCGTCTCGTTCGTCTCGTTCTTCTCGTCTCGTTCGTCTCGTCTCGTTCGTCTCGTCTCGTTCGTCTCGTTCGTCTCGTCTCGTTCGTCTCGTTCGTCTCGTCTCGTTCGTTTCGCCTCGTTCGTCTCGTTTGTCTCGTCTCGTTCGTCTCGCCTCGTTCGTCTCGTTCGTCTCGTCTCGTTCGTCTCGTCTCGTTCGTTTCGTTCGTCTCGTTCGTCTCGTCTCGTTCGTCTCGTCTCGTTCGTCTCGTTCGTCCCGTTCGTCTCGTCTCGTTCGTCTCGTTCGTCTCGTCTCGTTCGTCTCGTCTCGTTCGTCTCGTTCGTCTCGTTCGTCTCGTCTCGTTCGTCTCGTCTCGTCTCGTCTCGTCTCGCTTTACACTTGTTTCTCTCTCGTTCGTCTCGCCTGTCCTGTCCTCTCCTCTCCTCTCCTCTTCTCTTCACTTTCCTCTCCTCTCCTGTCCTCTCTTTTCTCTTCTCTTCTCTCCTCTCTTCTCTTCTCTTCTCTTCTCTTCTCTTATTTTCTCTCCTCTCCTCTCCTTTCTTCTCCTCTCTTCTCTTCTCTTCTCTTCTCTCTTCTCTTCTCACTTCTTTTCTCTTCTCTCTTCTCTTCCCTTCCCTTTTCTTCTCTTCTCTTTCCTCTCCTCTCCTCTCTTCTTCTCTTCTCTTCTCTTCTCTTCTCTTCTCTTCTCTTCTCTATCCTCTCCTCTCCTCTCCTCTCCTCTCCTCTCCTCTCCTCTTCTCTTCTATTCTCTTCTCTTCTCTTCTCTTCTCTTCTCTTCTCTTTCCTTTCCTCTCCTCTCCTCCTCTCTTCTCTTCTGTGTTCTCTCTTCTCCTCTTCTCTACTCTCCTCTTTTCTTTCCTCTCCTCTGCTCTCCTCTCTTCTTCTCTTCTCTTCTCTTCTCTTCTCTTCTCTTATCTTCTCTTTCCTCTCCTCTCCTCCTCTCTTCTCTTCTGTGTTCTCTCCTCTCCTCTTCTCTGCTCTCCTCTTTTCTTTCCTCTCCTCTGCTCTCCTCTCCTCTTCTCTTCTCTTCTCTTCTCTTCTCTTCTCTTCTCTTCTCTTCTCTTTCCTCTCCTCTCCTCTCTTCTCCTCTCCTCTCCTCTTCTCTTGTCTTTCCTCTTCTGTTCTCTCTTCTCTTCCCTTTTCTTCTCTTCTCTTACGTTTAGATTTAGGTTTATCAGGGGATCGATAGTAGGGGGGAATAAGAAGACAATCGGGTGAAGATAATAGGTTGGGTTAAGTGACGAAGGAAAATAGAAGATAAAAACAATATATGCTGTATTTTAATGTAATTATTTAATGTATGTATGATTTGTTGTTTTGTTCAATATTGTGTCAGTATTACATTCCCCTCGCGTCCCCTGTCTGTGCCGCATGGTGCTGCCTTGCAAGGCTGACACCTGTCTAGTTCCAGGCAACACCACGACTCAGGGCGCAGTAGTGGATGCCCAGACTTGTGAAGCTGTGTGTTGTCAGCCTTGCATGTGATGACGAGTGTAGGTGGTAGTGAAGTGTTTTATTTGGTGTATACTGTTGCTTCTTCTCATTTTTTTTGTTAGCCTGGCGTGTGATGACCAGTGTATGTGATGGTGTAGCTTCTAGTGATTGATGTAGTGTTGGTGATGCAGCACTGACTTGATACATGTAGTGTTGATAGATGTATTGTTGATAGATGTATTGATAGATGTATTCATCCTCCAATTATACTTTTTACCCACAATTATTATTATATATCTAAGAAGCATTTACCCTCCAATTACTCTTTTTATCCACTATTATTATTATTAATCTTCAATATTCCTTTTATTATTGTAATTACCTTTACTGTCTGTCAATGTTATTATTATTATTGTTATTATTATTATTATTATTATTATTATTATTATTATTATTATTATTATTATTATTATTATTATTATTATTATCATTATTACTATTACTGTTACTATGTATATATAATATTTATACATGGAAGTTTATATTTCTATTATTTGTGTGTATATATATATATATATATATATATATATATATATATATATATATATATATATATATATATATATATATATATATATATATATATATATATATATATATATATATATACTCTTCACTGCATTTAAAATGTATATGTTTTCTATATGTGTATTTAGAATATTATAGATTTAAGTTCATGACCAAAAAAGCTATATTTATATATGTGATGTCTGCCAGTCTTTCTCTATGGAATCATAATTAAGTGTGAATTTATAGGTAAGCGTAATAAAGTGTTTTAAGTGTTTCCCAGCGAGATATATTCAGTTGCTGGCCACTGCAAGGCCATTGGCCCAACAGTCTCCGCTGCTGGCCCTGGGCGTTAATACCTTTGACCTGCTGATCCAGCTGGCGAGGGGGGGGCATACACCCCTCACTACAGCCTGCAGTCACCCGCCTCACTTGTGCCTTCCTGAAGGAGGCAGGGCAGCCACCAAGCCTGTGGTTGGCTCACAGGAAGCCCCCAGAGCATAAAAGTGACGATGCAGGGGCATCATTGCAGCCCTAGAGAGGAAGAGGAACATGGCTGAAGACTTGGTTAAAAGATTAGTCAAATATAGGATTGAAACAGATCTTTAAAGTGTTCACAGCAATTCGGCTTTCATTTGTAAACAAAGAGCAGACAGCTAGGAAGATGACACCAGCAGCGGCAGGCGGCGACAGGCAGTGTGACACCGTAGCCCTCCGCTCTGCCTGACATGTGCTGCGTGCCACGCAACCAAACTCAAGTGGAACATGCACTGTTACATGTACCAGATTATCGGACACGCCTAACAAGTGTGGCGCCATTCGTAAGGCAACAAAACTGCTTGTCTTGAAAGAAAGTCCAGTGACAGAGACAACCTTGGCCAGTGTTGTGTTCGCTTCCTGACAGTGCGGGGATTGTGACCAGGAATTTGTCCAGCTTCCTCTGTAAGTGTTTGGTATTCACGCCCTTCATGTCACGGTGTGTGCTGGGAGGGAGGTGAACAGGTGGGTGTCCCTTGTTGCAACACTGCTGTGCTGGAGGCTTCTGATACTGGTGTGGCAGTTTGAAGGGAGGTGGGGTGGCCACGCTTATTCCTTCCTGATCGTGCTTTGGAGTGAGTGCATGTCATGGGTTCAGATTTGGGCGGGACAGTCTGGTTAGCAATAATTATTTTCCACATATTTATAATTTGGTATTTTTCATTCTTCTTTCTACTGAGTATAATTTGTATTGTGTCTTGTTTGGTAATTAACTTTTCTTTGTTTCTCTCTCTCTCTCTCTCTCTCTCTCTCTCTCTCTCTCTCTCTCTCTCTCTCTCTCTCTCTCTCTCTCTCTCTCTCTCTCTCTCTCTCTGCTACTTCTGAGATCCCTCCTTGTGCTAGGTGTGAGTTAGATGGTGGCTGGGATGGTATTGGCTAGTAAACGTCATCAGTGGTTTCTCTCAAGCCTGTCATGCTTATTCTGCAGCCTGGAATTCTGGTTGTGTCTGTGACCTCAGACTATTGGAGTCAGTTAAGAGACAGTGGGCGAAAAGAATTCAAGGATTTGAGAACATGTCATGATCAGCATTTTAAAACCTTGAACTTGTATTCACTCTAAGGGAGAAACTATTACGGGTTGATCTTATTATTAAATTTGGAAGATATTTTCATGCACTCTCCCCAATCACTGTTCACCTCAGCCCCCTTGTGTCAACACTAGAGGCCATCCATACAGTTAATGCAGCAGACCTGCTCATCTCAGCCACTGCTGTCAGCGCTAGAGGCCATCCATACAAATTAATGCAACAGACTTGTACACCTCAGCCACTACTGTCAGCACTAGAGGCCATCCATACAATTAATGCAACAGACTTGTACACCTCAGCCACTACTGTCAGCACTAGAGGCCATCCATACAATTAATGCAACAGACTTGTACATCTCAGCCACTACTGTCAGCACTAGAGGCCGTTTATACAGTTAATGCAACAGACTTGTACATCTCAGCCACTACTGTCAGCACTAGAGGCCGTCAATACAGTTAATGCAGCAGACCTGTTCATCTCAGCCACTTCTATCAGCACTAGAAGCCTTCCATACAAATTAATGCAACAGACTTGTACACCTCGGCCACTGCTGTCAGCACTAGAGGCCGTCCATACAGTTAATGCAGCAGACCTGTTCATCTGAGCCACTTCTGTCAGCATTCCGTATAGTTGTTGTGATGCCAGGCACACATTTTTCTCAAGAGTGATGAAAATCTGGAATTTTCTTGCTAACAGTGTGCCTGAATCTAATTCTGTTGATGGTTTTAGGTACAGTTTGCCCAATTTCTCAGGTGTACATCTGTTTGATTCTTGCTGGTGACATATACGCTGTGCTGCTAGTCAGATTTATTATTTATCTTGGGCTGATGGCACACTTGCCAGGCAGTTAGATAAGCATGTACAGACTTTGGTGTCTTTTTGATAGTGGTGGTGAGCTGACCCTGAACTGGCCCTGAAGGGGTTCTCTCTTGTGAGACCAGCCAGGTAAAAAATATGTTGAAATGTAGCCACATTTACTGTTCTGAAGTATTTACTATTCTATTCATTTCTTCTCTGTTCACAGGTGCTCTGGAAAATCAATTCAAGGCTAATTATTATTTTTTCTTTATTCATTATCCACAGTTGCCTTGGAAAGTGCATTCCTGGCTGAGTGTGGTGCGTGTGCCTGCTTCTTGTGTGGTGGTGCTGCTGCTGCGTGAAGCCTCTGCCGTGGGAACCCACCACAAATAGCTAATGGATTCTGTATGACGGGATCAGCAGCAGACAGAATTCCAGTGATGTATTAACATGCCTAGGTTTGGTCCTAAAGGATTGATTTGATGTTGTATTTACTACTCATTTGTCTGTAGTCTATATAGTTTTACTACTACTGGAGTAGTAGTAACACTGGGGCTTTTTTTTTCTTTTTTATTCAAAATTTGTGTTGCCCCTGGCCAGTGCCCCTCTTACAGGAGAAAAGTAGTTGTAGTAATATTTATTTTTGTATGTGTTTGTGTCTATCATAGTATACTGCAGTGTAGGAAAAGTTTTATGAGGAAAATGTGTTAATCTTGACAGTCACTGGTTTGAACCTGAAGCACAACTTTCCAGAAACAAGACCTTGCATTTAGTATACAACAAACTAACTTACCAGCTTCCTGTGTTAGCTTAATTCTATCTTGTTTGTATTCTTAATGCTTTGCTTTCTCATAAAAAAAACATTTTCAAAGGCCATACAGATGATCACCAAAATTCTCATGGGGCATTTTCTTTCTCTCTTGCAAAATCCTTGCATTGTCAGTCATGAAAATGCCCCTGGAGACCACAACAACACCACCTGAGTAAAGATAAAGATGAAAATAATGATAGTGGTTGTGGCAGTGGTGGTGGTGGTGGTGGTGGTGGTGGTGGTGGCTCTGAGGAGAATTAAGTACTAATATCAGAAGGATGTGGTTTTCATGTTGCAGAAGAAACCAGATGGAAAAAAGGTGTGTGTGTGTGTGTGTGTGTGTGTGTGTGTGTGTGGGAGAGAGAGAGAGAGAGAGAGAGAGAGAGAGAGAGAGAGAGAGAGAGAGAGAGAGAGAGAGAGAGAGAGAGAGAGAGAGGGTGGCTGGGTTAGGGAGAGAGAAGAGAAAGAGAAAGAGGTAAGTGGAGATATGGAGACAAGGGAGAAGGAAGGAAAAGCAGAGGAGTTATGGGAGAGATGGCAGAAAGGGAGGAGGAGGAAGACAAGGAGGGAGGGAGGGTAGATGAGCAGTATGTAAGTGAGTGTGAGTGGAGTCAACATATAAAAGGGAGAGAAATGAACACTCTAAGGAGGGAAGAAATAAAGAATTCATGAAAAGATATTATAGACATATGTAAGGATGAACCAAGGATGTTCTATAGAACGGTAAAATGAAGAATAAGAATGGGTTCAACAAAATGAAAATAAATGGCAAACATGTTGAAGAAGAAGCACAAATTGCAGAGGTTTTGAATGACTTCTTTCAAAGTGTCTTCACTGGAGAGGGAACATTTGGTAGACCGGTGACGGCAGATGTGAGAGTAGAAGAGTGAGTGAGATTGAGGTAACAGTGGATGAGGTAAGAATAATGATGGAAGACTTGGATGTGAGGAAGGCACAGGGACCTGATGGAGTGTCTGATTGGGTGGTGAAGGAATGCAGAGATCAAGCTGCACACATGATTTACAAACTCATCATAACTTCATTAAGGGAAGGAGTGGTGCCCAACATTGGAGAAAAGCAGGTATAGTCCCCATATATAAGAGTGGAAGCAAAGAAGAACTATTTAATTATAGACTACCATCATTAACAAGTGTAGTGGCAAAATTGTGCCAAAGAATAGTGAAGCAAAGATGGAGTGAATATCTGGAAAAGAGAGAAATATTAACAGACAGACAATTCAGATTTAGGAAAGGAAGGTCATGTATAACAAATTTAAGGTGCTTCTACTTCAGTCATAGATATGGTACAAGAAAGAGAGGGATAGGCAGATTGTGTTTATTTTGATAAGGTGCCTCACAGCAGACTGTTGTGGAAATGAGAAATGTCTGGTGGGCTGAGAGGAGCACTCCTACATTGGATCAGTGACTTTCTGAGAGGAAGGGAAATGAGAACAGTGGTCAAAGATAAAAAGTCATCATGGAGAGAGGTAATTAGTGGTGTTCTGCAGGGTTCAGTACTACCACCAGTCATGTTTGCTACTTGTGTGAATGATGTGATGGAAGGGGTGAATAGTTACATGAGTCTGTTTGCTGATGATGCAAAATTGATGGGAAAAGTGGAGAGGACAGGATTGTGAAGCTCTACAGGGAGATCTGAATGTGATTTGGGATTGGAGTGACACTTGGAAAATGGAGTTTAACATAAAAAGATGAGGAGTGCTGAAGTTTGGGCATAGTTGTGTGATGCCAGTCTTCAGTTATAAATTGGGTAATGAGGAAATAAAAGTGAAGAGTGAAGAGAAAGACCCTGGAATTACTGTCACCGATAAGTTGTCCTCAGAGGTACATGTAAGAAGAAAGACAGGGGAAACATATAATCTGGTGAGAAACATAAGAACAACATTCAACTACCTGGATGAAGAGATGATTAGGGATGTAACTGACAATGATAAGACCTAGTTTGAAATATGCAGCAGCGATGTGGTCTCCCAGCACTAAAAGGGACACAAAGAAATTAGAAAGAATACAATGAGCAGCGACAAAGTTGCCTCTGACCCTATCAGACTTATCATATAAAGAGAGACTAAAACTAAACCTACCCACCCTTGGAAGAGAGAAGAGAGAGAGGTGATCTGATGGCATTATATTGGATTTTGTCAGACTGTGAAAAATTGGACCAGAGTAATTTGGTGGTGAGAGACTTTAGAAGCACGAGAGGGCATGAGAAGATGAAGAAGAAGGGTGTGTGTAGGAGGATATTAAGAAGAACAGTTTCCTGCAAAGTACTGCAGAAATCTGGAAACACACACACACACACACACACACACACACACACACACACACACACACACACACACACACACACACACACACACACACGCACACACACTCTTAAAAACATCTGAAAATTTTTACTATAAACTTGTAAATTTGTTCATAATTGTATGACTTCTTATATGTCACCTCTTATGTGACCTGTTATGACCTCTCAGGGACAGCCTTGGGGGCATCCATTACTGGCAGAAGCCCGAGTGTGCTGAGTGACGGGGCGGCATGACCTTGCACATCAGAGGGTCAGGTCAGTGTGTGCATTGTGCATATTGTGCCTTAGTGGCCTGTCATCTCTCTCTCTCTCTCTCTCTCTCTCTCTCTCTCTCTCTCTCTCTCTCTCTCTCTCTCTCTCTCTCTCTCTCTCTCTCTCTCTCTCTCTCTCTCTCTCTCTCTCTCTCTCTCTCTCTCTCTCTCTCTCTCTCTCTCTCTCTCTCTCACACACACACACACACACACACACACTCTTGATCATGTGAAGATGGAGATAGAGATCAAAGAAGAAGTGCCAAAATTCAATGAGGAATATAAAAATGAGAGAAAAAATTATGCTAAGGCAGACTTTACAGGGTTAAAGAAATTCTACGGAGAGCTTGATTGGAATAATTTATTAAGAGGTATGGAGGTGCAGAAAAAATATGAAGTGTTTTTAAGCAAGTTTAGAGAAGGTGTTGAAAGATATGTGCCAAGATATAAGGTAAAAGAAAATAAGAAAGTGTGGTTTAATGCAAAGTGTCCAGAGGCAAAAAAGAAAAAGGAGAGGGCATGGAAAAAAATGAGGAAACAATGGAATGAGATGAATAGAGAAGAATACAGGACATCTAGAAATGATTATGTTAAAATAAGAAGAGAAGAAGAAAGAAATTTTGAAAGAGATGTAGTTGGAAAGTGTAAAGAAGAACCCAAACTTTTCTATAGATATGTAAATGGAAAAATAAAGCATAGAGATACTATTACAAAGCTGAAGGAAAATGGAGAAATTTATGAAACCACACAAGAGATGGCTGAGATACTGAATAAAAGCTTTAAGTCTGTATTTACAAGAGAAACTGTCTTTGCATCACTGGGAGATGAGGAACAACAGAAAGGAATAGAAAACATACAAGTGGAAAGAAAAGAAATTAAAAGACTACTGGAAGAGCTAGATACTAGGAAGGCGATGGGGCCAGACGAAGTAAATGGATGGATATTGAAAGAATGTAGAGAGGAATTGGAAGAACCAATATGGGAGATAATTAACAGTTCTTTAAAGGAAGGAAAAGTACCAAAGGAATGGAAGAGAGCAAATATAGTACTGTTATACAAAGGAGGTAATAAAATGGAACCACTGAATTACAGACCAGTCTCACTCACGAGTATTGTAAGTAAACTCTGTGAAATAGTCATTAAAAACAGATGGGTGCAATATCTTGAACAAGAAAATATAATAACAGAAAAACAATTCGGTTTCAGGAAAGAGAGATCTTGCGTAACAAACTTACTGAGCTTTTATACAAGAGTAATAGATAAACTACAAGAGAGAGATGGTTGGGTTGATGCAGTCTATTTAGATCTGAAAAAAGCTTTTGATACAGTTCCACATAAAAGACTCATATGGAAACTGGAACATCGAGGAGGGCTAAAAGGAAAAATACTTAAGTGGATGAAGGATTATCTCCAAGGTAGGGAAATGAGTACAGTAATCAGAGATAATAAATCAAGTTGGTGCGAAGTAACAAGCGGAGTACCACAAGGGTCTGTGTTGGCACCTATAATGTTTCAGGTCTATATAAATGATATGACGGTGGGTTTAAATTGCTACATTAATATGTTTGCAGATGATGCAAAATTGATGAAAGTAATAAAGAACCAAGAGGATTGTGAGGAACTACAGAGGGATATTGATAGAATTTATGAATGGAGTAAACGATGGAAATTAGAATTCAATATAAAGAAGTGCCATGTAATGGAGATGGGAAGAAGTAAAAGGAGACCTTCATGGGAGTATAAGATGGGAGGAATCACAATACCAAAGAGCAAAGAAGAAAAGACTTGGGAGTAATAATTCAAGACACGCTATCACCAAAAAAACACATCAATGGAATATTTGGCTCTACATATAATTTGCTAGCAAATATCAGGGTGGCATTTAATTACCTAGACAAAGAAATGATGAAGAAAATCATAACACACATGATACGTCCCAAACTGGAATACGCAGCAGTGGTATGGTCTCCACACAAAAAGAAAGATATAAGGAAATTGGAAAGAATACAAAGAACAGCTACGAAAATGATACCTGAATTGGAAGACCTAAGTTACAAGGAAAGACTGGAAGAAATTGGATTACCAACACTGCAAGAAAGAAGGGAAAGAGGAGACCTGATAACAATGTTCAAATTAGTAAATGGCATGGAGAAGATAGACAGAGATGACCTAGTTGTAAAAGTGGAGGAAGGAGATAGACGTACAAGGGGACATATGAAGAAATTAAAGAAGAGTCATTGTTTGGGAGATATTAAGAAATACAGCTTTCCGCATCGAACGGTTGAAATATGGAATAACTTAAAAGAAGAGGTAGTTGCGGCAAAGAGTGTGCACATGTTTAAAGAGAAATTGGACAAATTCGGTTATGGAGACAGGACTAATTGAGCTTTGGCTCGGACCCTGTATTATACAACTAGGTAAATACAACTAGGTAAATACACACACACACACACACACACACACACACACACACACACACACACACACACACACACACACACACACACACACACACACACACACACAGAAGATGTTGAAGTGGGAGAAGGAATGGCGGAAGTAATTATAATTCAAACAGAAAGGAAGGGAGAAGGAAGAAGAGATTTTGCAGTGGCTTATGTACCCCCAAAGATGAATGCATGGACACAAGAGGATGGAATAGATGGAGAAAAAAGGAGGAAGTGAGAAATGGAAAGAATTCGAGGAGGTAAGAAACGAATATATCAGAATCCTGAGAGATGAAGAAAGGAATTATGAGAAAGATATAGTTAACAAGTGCAAAGATGAGCCAAAGTTATTCTTCAGATGTGTGAATGGGAAGATGACGTTACATATGAAGATACACGGTTACAAGCGGAATTAATGAACAAGTGCTTCCAGTCAGTATTCACCAAAGAAAGCAAATTTGAAGGAGAAAGAGCATGGCACAGAAACAATGTGATGAGAGAGATACAGGTGGACGTAAGTGAAATTAAGAACATTATGAAAGTTTTGGATGTAAGTAAGGCTCAATGACCGAATGGAGTGTCCAACTGGATACTTAAGGAATGTTGTGAACAACCAGCAGGGAGTATACACAATACCATAGTATGTTCTTTTAAGGAAGGAAAAATCCCTCTAGACTGGAAGAGAGCCAATATTGTGCCCATTTTTAAAAGAGGTAATAAAGAAGATCCATTGAATTACAGACCAATGTTCTTAACAAGTGTGGTGGCAAAAAATAGTGGAAAGAATAGTTAAAAACAGATGGATGAAATATTTAGAAGAAACACAAACATTGACTGACACTCAATTTTGTTTCAGAAGCGGAAGGTCTTGTGTCATGAATTTAGTGAGCTTTTATGGTAAAGCGATTGATATAATTCAAGAGAGAGAGGGATGGGCCTAAAAAAAACATTTGATAAGGTACCACACCAGAGACTGCTATAGAAAATTTAAAATATAAGGGGTTTGCAGGGCAACACACTGAATTGGATTACAGACTTGAGGGACAGAGAAATGAGAACAGTAATAAAGGGAGAACAATCAGAATGGTGTAGAGTTACAAGTGGAGTACCACAGGGTCTTAGCCCCTGTAATATTTCTGGTGCATGTTCAATATAGTGAATGAGGTTGACAGTTATATAAGTCTGTTTGCAGACGATACAAAATTATTGAAAAGAGTGGAAAACAATATGGATTGTGAAATATTACAGAAAGATCTAAATAAGATATATAAATGGAGTAAGAAATGGGAAATGGAATTCAATGCAAAGAAATGCAAGGTGATGGAATTAGGAAAAAAAGCAAAAGAAGATTGACAAGTTCATACACCATGGGAGAAGTGGAAATTAAGAAAACCAAACAAGAAAAAGATTTGAGAATTACAATAAGTGATAATTTATCACCTGAAAAACATGTAAACAAAATAGTTTGGGAAACCTATGAGTTATTAAAAAAGATGAAAGGGGCATTTGCATACATGGATGAAGAGATGATGAGAAAGTTGATGGAATATGTGATTCAACCAAACCTGGAATATGCCACAATTGTTTGGTCACCCCATAATAAAAAGGAAATAAGGAAAATTGAAAGGATCCAAAGAGCTGCAACCAAATTGGTACCAAGTTTGAGAGATTTAACCTATGAAGAAAGATTAAGGAGATTGAAGCTTCCATCATTACAAGAGAGAAGAGAAAGAGGGAACCTGATTGCTATATACAGAGCTTTAATAGGTAAGGATCAAGTTGACAAAGAAGACTTATTTGTGTGGGACTTAAGAGATACATGAGGACATGGACTGAAATTGAGGAAAACAAGTAGAAGAGATATCAAGAAATATGGTTTCCCAAACAGAAGCATAGAAATATGAAACAACTTAGATGAAACAGTGGTACAAGCAACAAATATTCATGAATTTAAAGTTAAGCTGGATGCTTATAGATATGGAGACAGGACAGCACGAGCATATCTCTTTTCCTGTAAAACATAGCTAGGTAAATGCACATTTCCTGTCTCTACTGGCCCTAGGTATGGTAAAGGAAATGTCATGAGTCATACTACTACTACTACTACTACTACTACTACTACTACTACTACTACTACCCCTGCTATTATCACTGTTACTACCACCACCATCACCACTAAATCAGTATTTATTATTTTTCTTCTTGTCTATGAAAAGACGTGGAAAAGTGCAGGGTGGTATCATCAGCATAGGAGTGGATAGGACAAGAAGTTTGGTTTAGAAGATCATTAATGAATAATAAGAAGAGAGTGGATGACAGGACAGAACCCTGAGGAACACCACTGTTAATAGATTTAGGAGAAGAACAGTGACCGTCTACCACAGCAGCAATAGAACGGTCAGAAAGGAAACTTGAGATGAAGTTACAGAGAGAAGGATAGAAACCGTAGGAGGGTAGTTTGGAAATCAAAGCTTTGTGCCAGACTCTATCAAAAGCTTTTGATATGTCCAAGGCAACAGCAAAAGTTTCACCAAAATCTCTAAAAGAGGATGACCAAGACTCAGTAAGGAAAGCCAGAGGATCACCAGTAGAGCGGCCTTGACGGAACCCATACTGGCGATCAGATAGAAGGTTGTGAAGTGATAGATGTTTAAGAATCTTTCTGTTGAGGATAGATTCAAAAACTTTAGATAAGCAGGAAATTAAAGCAATAGGACGGTAGTTTGAGGGATTAGAACGGTCACCCTTTTTAGGAACAGGTTGAATGTTGGCAAACTTCCAGCAAGAAGGAAAGGTAGATGTTGACAGACAGCTGAAAGAGTTTGACTAGGCAAGGTGCAAGCACGGAGGCACAATTTCGGAGAACAATAGGAGGGACCCTATCAGGTCCATAAGTCTTCCGAGGGTTTAGGCCAGCGAGGGCATGGAAAACATCATTGTGAAGAATTTTAATATGTGGCATGAAGTAGTCAGAGGGTGGAGGAGAGGGAGGAACAAGCCCAGAATCGTCCAAGGTAGAGTTTTTAGCAAAGGTTTGAGTGAAGAGTTCAGCTTTAGAAATAGATGTGATAGCAGTGGTGCCATCTGGTTGAAATAGAGGAGGGAAAGAAGAAGAAGCAAAGTTATTGGAGATATTTATGGCTAGATGCCAGAAATCACGAGGGGAGTTAGATCTTGAAAGGTTTTGACATTTTCTATTATTGAAGGAGTTTTTGGCTAGTTGGAGAACAGACTTGGCATGGTTCCGGGCAGAAATATAAAGTGCATGAGATTCTGGTGATGGAAGGCTTAACTACCTTTTGTGGGCCACCTCTCTATCATGTATAGCACGAGAACAAACTGTGTTAAACCAAGGTTTAGAAAGTTTAGGACGAGAAAAAGAGTGAGGAATGTACGCCTCCATGCCAGACACTATCACCTCTGTTAGGCACTCAGCACACAAAGACAGGTCTCTGACATGGAAGCAGTAGTCATTCCAAGGAAAATCAGCAAAATACTTCCTCAGGTCCCCCCAACTAGCAGTGGCAAAATGCCAGAGGCACCTTCGCTTAGGGGGATCCTAAGGAGGGATTGGAGCGATAGGACAAGATAAAGATATGAGATTGTGATCGGAGGAACCCAACGGAGAAGAAAGGGTGACAGCATAAGCAGAAGGATTAGAGGTCAGGAAAAGATCAAGAATGTTGGGCGTATCTCCAAGACGGTCAGGAATACGAGTAGGGTGTTGCACCAATTGCTCTAGGTTATGGAGGATAGCAAAGTTGTAGGCTAGTTCACCAGGATGGTCAGTGAAGGAAGAGGAAAGCCAAAGCTGGTGGTGAACACTGAAGTCTCCAAGAATGGAGATCTCTGCAATAGGGAAGATGGTCAGAATGTGCTCCACTTTGGAAGTTAAGTAGTCAAAGAATTTCTTATAGTCAGAGGAGTTAGGTGAGAGGTATACAGCACAGATAAATCTAGTACGAGAGTGACTCTGTAGTCGTAGCCAGATGGTGGAAAACTCAGAAGATTCAAGAGCGTGGGCACGAGAGCAGGTTAAGTCATTGCGCACATAAATGCAGCATCCAGCTTTGGATCGAAAATGAGGATAGAGAAAGTAGGAGGGAACAGAAAAGGGGCTACTGTCAGTTGCCTCAGACACTTGAGTTTCAGTGAGGAAAAGAAGATGAGGTTTAGAAGAGGAGAGGTGGTGTTCTACAGATTGAAAATTAGATCTTAGACCGCGAATGTTGCAGAAGTTAATGAAGAAAAAGTTGAGGGGGGGGGGTGTCAAGACACTTAGGGTCATCAACAGAAAGGCAGTCCGACCTGGGGACATTTATGGTCCCCTCCCCAGATGGGGACTCCGAGGCTGGTGTAGGAGTCGCCATTATGATTTTGAAATTTTTGAGTGAAGGGTGTGTGTGTTATTAGGTGCTTGTAGTTTTGTGTGGAGGAAGAGAGTTGTGACTGCCCCCTTGTGTTGTGAGACACAAAGGGAAACATTCAGTAAGGTCACAGCTGGGTTTAATGATAAGTTCACAGCACCCCCTGAACAGTGCTGCACACCACTGGGAGTAATTATCGTTTCGGAAGGTGTCTACTGCCTCCTCCTTGGAAAGCAGTAGGGAGTTTGGGAAGGCAATGGGGGATTTGGCAAGCCAGTGGAGAGTTTGGGAATTCAGTGGGGAGTTTGGGGAGGCAGTGGGAAGTTTGGGAAGGCACTGGGAGTTGACTGGAGTTTTTAAGACAGACAGACAGAGAGAGAGAGAGAGAGAGAGAGAGAGAGAGAGAGAGAGAGAGAGAGAGAGAGAGAGAGAGAGAGAGAGAGAGAGAGAGATTATAAATAAAGATACGCACAGAAGCTGATAAACGGGCAACAATGCATAAGGAGACTCCACAACAAGATATCAAGCATTATATCCATGAACAGCACCCACCTACATTCACTCACTAACCAGGCTGATCTGTACTGAACTTCTGTGTATGGCAATGAACTGCAGTAAATATGAACCAGTATTTTTTCTGTCATTCTTGTTCTCTTTTACCTCAGGCAGTGCAGTGCAGACTCCAAGGCTCCCCAAGTATACAGCATTGTTGTGTGTGTGGATGGGGTGTGTGTGCCAGACTCCTCACACTCTGTATTGGTAGGTTGGGAGAGAGAGAGAGAGAGAGAGAGAGAGAGAGAGAGAGAGAGAGAGAGAGAGAGAGAGAGAGAGAGAGAGAGAATCATTACCTGTACATTTGTGTCACATGTATATTTTAGTTATATAAAGTGATTAAGTCCGTGTGTGTGTGTGTGTGTGTGTGTGTGTGTGTGTGTGTGTGTGTGTGTGTGAACCATTTCCTCACTGACACAAGCCCTTCCAGAGACATTTTTCCTTCATTCAAATAAACCATAGTAATTTCATTTCACTAAGCTAAAATAAAAATAGTAAAACATGAATTAATCTGCATCCATCCCTTTGAACTTTAAGTGGTATGTGTCCTTTGAAAATACCATTAACTTGTATCTTTTTATTCAGCTTGGGCAGCTACAACAGCCAGATTTGTACACCAACTCTCTCCTTCTCTCATCTCTTTCTCTCTCAGCATTCATCTCCCCACTTACCTCTTCTCTTCCTCCTCTCATCCTTCTCTCTCTCATCATTCTGACCTTCATTTATTTTTGTCTATGCATGTTTTCTCATTTTTGCATGCACTAACTCATTCTCTCATCTCTTTCACTATTCTTCTCTCCATTTATTTCTGTTCTTGCATGCTCTCTCTCTCTCTCTCTCTCTCTCTCTCTCTCTCTCTCTCTCTCTCTCTCTCTCTCTCTCTCTCTCTCTCTCTCTCTCTCTCTCTCTCTCTCTCTCTCTCTCTCTCTCTCTCTCTCTCTCTCTCTCTCTCTCTCTCTCTCTCTCTCTCTTTAGCACTCTATTCCCTTCTTCCATTCATTAGAGGTCATCCCCTTACACCCACAGCATGTATTGCACTCATACACATCTCCTCCTCCCTTTCTCTGCCAGTTCTACATGTTTCTCTTATCTCCTGCATTGTGTCACTCTCTCCTTAGTATCGCTGGGCAAGGTCACCTACTATTGAGACAGTAGCTCTTCTTTGGTCATTGCCAGGCTCTCTTTTGGATCTTCATGGCAGTTTCCACAACAGCAAACACTGCAAGCTTGACCACACTGATCTTGTCTCCAGTGAAGCTAAGAGTGGGAATGTTTTTACCAAGTATGTGTTGTGTTGTGGAGTTTTTAGTTTAGTTTTAATCACTGTCCTTCCTTAATCTGTTACTGGAATCATGAAAACACCCTTGCAAACCATAACAACATCTGCTAAAACCTGTTACAGTATCATTAACCCTTTTAAACCATTACTTGAATCACAGAAACATCCTTGCAAACCCTGACAACATCCACTGAAACTTGTTAAACTGTCACTAGCATTATTAAACCATTACTTGATCATAAAAACACCCTTGAAAACCCTGGTAACATCCATTAAAGTCTGTTAAACTATTACTAACCTTATGAAACCATTACTTGAATCATGAAAATGCCCTTGAAAACCCTGATAACATCCACTAAAGCCTTTTAAATTACCACTCCAATCAGGGGAGCTCCAAACACTATTAGAGCCTGTTAATAAAGAAAAGGCACTGGGATATTAGGGAATGCACATCTCAAGCTGTAGCCTTACCTCACATCCTTAACTCTCATAACAGGGCCTTTGTTGGAGGCGTCCCCTGTGATATAGTGGATGACAACCTGGAGCTCTGTGACACACTGACAAGGGAGAAGGTTACTTGTCGCTCCAAGGCTAAGCTGGTCGGCCCCATGAATGTCACTGTCTGCGTTACCGGAAGAGGCGCGTCTGAAGTGACCAAGATAGGAAGGTACTTGGACTCCCAGGACAGGCTGTACCAGTTCCTCACATATGCTGGTGTGTACATATAGTGTGCCTGCACGTGTATGCATGTGAATCTAGTCTTACCTTATGTTACCTAAACCAGTGTAACCTGACTTTATCCTGACTACTGGAAATAACTGTATAGGAATTAAGCTTGTAATGCCCAGTGTTTTAGCAGTAGATTGTTGTGTTTTTCTTAGTTTTCACAGGGTGTCCTGCAAGTTTAGGTACACACTTTAGGTATGATAGTTCAAGTAATTCTAAGTTGAAAATACTCTATACACATATGCTGTGTTTTGTTTTATTTTGTGAGAAATTAATGTGTAGCTAAGTTGTGAGTTGCGGGAGCTGCTTGCCTGGGTGTGCCTCCGCCTCCTTCCTCCCCTCCTTGGCTCGCTACGTACTCGCGTGATGCTGCGTAGCATTAAGTGATAAATTTTTGTGTACATTGTATGCAGTCAAATCCTTACAGGAAATAGCAAATAACAGATTAAATTTTTGTATGTGCCAGTGAAGAAAATGTGCAGGTAACACAGCAATACAGCGGTTATTCAGTGCCACTTTTTAAAACACACATGGCAGTTCACTGCAAATGTCATCCCCTTTGACAGTTATCATTTTGACATTTAAATGGCAAGCCTTGTCAATCAAGTGATAGCCAAAGTGCATCTTTTTGCTCCTGTCATTCCTTATCTGCTCTGCAGCTTCCTTAATGCTGTGAATCAACTCCTCTCTGTAACGTGATTTGTTCTTGTATACCAAGGATTTCATGAGTCCCCAAAGGAAAGAAATCCATTGGTGTTAGGTGAGGGGATCTTGCTGGCTATTCCTGTGGGCCTCCACCACCTATCCATCATCAGGAGACTGATCCCAGGGAAGCCGCTCCCACAATACACAACTTACAGGTTAATTTCTCACAAAATAAAGCAAACAGCATGTGTGTGTATAGAGTATTTTTGACCTAGGATTAGTTGAACTATCATATCCTTAGGTATGTACCTTAATTCATGGTACACCCTCTATTGTTAGTACACACACACACACACACACACACACTGTGCTGCCCAGCTAATTGGACACATCCACAGCAGCTCTAAGGAGTTACCTAAGTTTTGGTTGTACAGGGGGCCCGAGCTTGAGTCCTGTCTCTATAATAGGGAATTGTGTGATGTGTGAGTGCAGGGAAAGTGAAGTGTAAATTGGGAAGTGAGCAAAAAGGTGAATGGGAGAGTAGTGTATGGGTAAACATTGTCTTGTCAGTGATACCAAGAAGGAAGATGGTGGCGGACACAGCAAATATTTTTGAGGGTTTCAAGGAAGAAGACCTCAATGTAGCTTATACAAATAAACAAATATGGAAAATTGAAGAAAATGTGAAAATATGATAAAATCATAATTTAGTAGCAATAATAAAGACATGGAAGGAAGAGAGAGAGAGGTGGGTGGTGGCAATGTAAAAAGATATCCAGTGATATAATAGAGATGAAGAAGAGGAAGATGGAAAGAGAAAAAGAAAACAAAGAACTGAGAGAAGAGGTGACAATAATAGTGAACTTAAACAAGAAGTACTATAAAGAAATCAAGAAACTCAAGGAAGAGAATGAGGAGTTAAAGAAAGCTTTACAAGAGAGAGAGAGAGAGAGAGAGAGAGAGAGAGAGAGAGAGAGAGAGAGAGAGAGAGAGAGAGAGAGAGAGATTAAGGTTGGGAAAGTGAAAGAGTCAGTGACAGCAGAAGTCAAAAGTTGGAAAGAAGAGAGAGAACAACAACAAAAGGTGAATATAGATAAGATCATAAGGCAACAGCAACAGGAACACAATAAGGACATGGAAAAGCAATTGATTAAAATAATAAAGGAAAAAAAGTAATCTTGTGAGAGACATCGTACAGAGAAAGATGTTTGTGGTGGTATTTGGGGTCAAGGAGAAGAACTTACTAATGAAAATAGCTAGAGAGAAAGGAGAGGCAAAAAAGACTAAGGAAATTATAGCAGAAGTGGTGGAGGAAGGAGAGGAGATAGTTGAACAAATTGAAGAGGTTTACAGGATTGGAAAATACAATGAAAATGGAACAAGATCAATGAAAATAGGATTCATGGCACAAACAGCAGTGAAATATGTCTTGCAAAGAACAAGAAAATTGGCAAAAGTAGAAGGAATGAATAAATATGAATAAAGGAGAGAGAAGTAAACTGAAAGAGTAAAGTAGAGGAAAGTAGTAGAGTAGAGGCCCAGTCAAAAAATGAGGAGAGAACACAAGAACAAGCGAGGAGATTTGCTTGGAAAGTTGTGGACATGAAAGTGAGGAAATGGTGCCACAAAGATACCACACCAAGCAGAAGTTTAAAGATTATGTATACTAATGTAGATGGTTTGGTGTTGAGCCAAATGGAACTTAAAGGCTATCTAAAGAACAATAAACCAGATGTGGTTTATTTAATGGAAATTATACTAAGAGACTTTGAGTGTTGTGATTAAGATCAAATGAAATGAAAAAAAGGAAAGTTACTGTGATGTACATACCACCAAAAACTAATGCATGGGAGACTGATGGATATAAAACTATACAACTAAAAAGAAGAAATAGCACAGGAAATGATAAGGAAAAGTAACAAAATGCTTTTAGTAGGCAGCTTCAACACTAAAGGAATGAACTGGCAGAAGATGGAAGTGAAAGAAAATGTTGGGTCATGGAGTGAACTTATTTTTCATATATATTTACTTATTTATTTTTTTTATGTAGGAGAGACACTGGCAAAGGGAAACAAAAATCCAATAAAAAAAAAGCTCACTGTGATATCAGACCTGGATTGGGTCAGAAGTAGTAGTCAAGAATTGAAGGATATATGTTTTGAAACCTCCCTCTTGAAAGAGTTCAAATCATAGGAAGGTGGAAATACAGTAGCAGGCAGGGAGTTCCAGAGTTTACCAGAGAAAGGGATGAGTGACTGACTGAGAATACTGGTTAACTCTTGCATTAGAGAGGTGGACAGAACAGGGGTGAGAGAAACAAGTCTTGTGCAGTGAGGCCATGGGAGGAGGGGAGACGTGCAGTTAGCAAGATCAGAAGAGCAGTTAGCATGAAAACAGTGGTAGAAGACAGCTAGAGATGCAACATTGCAGCAATGAGAAAGAGGCTGAAGACAGAAGAGAGTTGATGAGATGAAAAGCTTTTGATTCCATCCTGTCTAGAAGACAGGTATGAGTGGAATCCCCCAGACATGTGAATCATACTCCATACATAGACAGATAGGGCTCCTGTACAGAGTTAGTAGCTGGAAGGGTGAGAAAAAATAATGGAGATGTCTCAGAACACCTAACTTCATAAAAGATGTTTTAGCTAGAGATGAGATGTGAAGTTTCCAGTTCAGAATATAAGTAAAGATGTTCAGTGTAGAAGAGGGGGACAGTTGAGTGTCATTGAAGAAGAGGGGATAGTTGTCTGGAAGGTTGTGTTGAGTTGATAGATGGAGGAATTGAGTTTTTGAGGCATTGAACAATACCAAGTTTGCTTTACTCCGATCAGAAATTTTTGAGAGATCAGAAGTCAGGCGTTGTGTGGCTTCCCTGCATGAACTGTTTTCTTCCTGAAGGGTTGGACGTCTACGAAAAGATGTGAAAAAGTGCATGGTGATATCACCAGCATACCATGCTTACCATGATGGTGAATACAATGAGACAGTGGGTGAACGAACTTACAAGATACAAAGAAGAAGAACCATCACAGTTGGACTTAGTGTTTACAAAAAATCCTAGAAAGTAGACCAAGTATACATTGTCTGAGTCCACTGGGAAGAAGTGATCATGTGACAATAGAAATAATGCCACAGGAGGAAAAAGTGTTGCACAGGAATGAACAATTTTGAAATGGGAGATAGAACTATTCTTAGGCAAACTTTGCAGAACTTAATAAATTTTATGGAGAAATTAACTGGGAAGAACTATTTAAAGGTAAAGTAGTGCAAGAAAAATGAGATATTTTTGAGTAAGTATAGAGAGGGGGTGCAACAGTTTGTGCCAAGTTATAAAGTGTAAATTTGGAAGCATGAATGGTATAATGGCAGGTGAGTAGAAGCAAAAAGGAAAAAGGACAGGGCTTGGAGGAAATGATGAGACAACTGAACACAAATACTAGGGAAGAATACAGAAAGGCAAGGAATGAATATGGTATAATAAGAAAAGAAGAAGAAAGAAATTTTGAAAGTGAGATAATAAGAAAATGCAAGGAAGAGCCCAAACTCTTCTACAGATACATAAACAGGAAAATGAAACATAGGGATGACATAAACAAGTTAAGAAGAGAAGGAAGAATTTATGAAACTACTGAGGAGATGAGTGAACTAATGAATGAGAGTTTTCAGTCCACATTTACAAAGGAAACTGATTTTGTGGCACTGAAAGTGGTATCACAGAATGAGGGAATACAGGAAATACAAGTAAAGAGACAACAAATCAAGAAACTGCTGAAGAGCTGGATGTTAGAAAAGCTGTGGGACCAGATCAAGTAAATGGATAGATATTAAAAGAATGCAGAGAACAAATGGAAAAATCCATATGGGATATAATTAACAGCTTGTTGAGAGAAGGAAAAGTACCAAGGGAATGGAAAAGAGCTAACAAAGTCCCAATATACAAACAGGGAAGTTAAATGGAACCATTGAATTACAGACTAGTGTCACTAACAAGTATTGTAAGCAAGCTTTGTGAAATAGTGATTAAAGACAGATGGGTGCAGTATTTAGAAGATGAAAAGATAATTACAGAAAAGCAATTTGGATTCAGGAAAGGGATATCCTGTGTCACAAATCTACTGAGCTTCTATACAAGAGTAATAGATGGAGTGCAAGAGAGGGATGGATGGGTTTGTGCAGTACACCTGGATCTCTAAAAAAGCATTTGATAAAGTTCCACACAAAAGTCTTATGTGGAAGTCAGAGAATGAAGGAGGGCTAAAGGGAGCAATGTTGAGATAGACAGAAGATTATTGACAAGGGAAGGAATTGAGAACAGTAATCAGAGACGCTAATTCAAGTTGGCGCAAAGTGACAAGTGAGGTACCACAAGGATCTGTGTTGGCACCTATTATGTTTCAAATATATGTAAATGATATGACAGAGGATCTAAATAGTTATATAAACCTTTTTGCTGATGATGCAAAAATAATGAAAATAGTAAAGGATGAAAATGACTGCAAGGAGTTACAAAAGGATATTGACAAGATACATACATAGAGCCAAAGATGGAAACTAGAATTCAATGCCAGAAAATGCCATGTGTTGGAAATAGGAAAAAGTAAAAAGATATCTTCATTGAATTACAAAATGGGAAGAGAAATAATAACAAAAAATTCATGAAGAAAAAGAAGGCACATAAACATAATATTTGGCTCTACATACAGCCTTTTAACAGACATTAGGGTGGCATTTAACTATTTAGATAGAGAAGTAATGAAGAAAATTATAACAAGAATGATATAACCTAAATTGGAGCACGCAGCGTTAGTTTGGGCTCCAAATAGGAAAAAAAGATATACAGAAACTGGAAAGAATACAGAGGATAGCAACAAAGATGGTACCAGAACTGAAAGACTTAAGCTATGAAGAAAGACTTGAAGAGATGGGATTACCAACGCTACAAGAGAGAAGAGTAAGAGGAGACCTGATAACAATGTACAAATTAGTAAACAATATAGGAAGAATAGACCGAATTGACTTGCTATCACAGATGGAGGAGGGAGAGAGATGGGCGAGGGGACATGGGAAGAAAATAAAGAAGAGTGGATGTTTGAGCGGCACCAAGAAATGCAGCTTCCTGTATCAAACTGTTGAAATCTGGAATGATTTGAAGGAAGAGGTGGTTGTGGCAAACAGTGTACACATGTTTAAAGAGAAACTGGATAAATATGGTTATGGAGACAGGACAAAATAAACTTTGGCTTGTGCCCTGTACAATGCACACGCACACACACACACACACACACACACACACACACACACACACACACACACACACACACACACACACACACACACACACACACACACAGATACCAACATCACCCTATTCACGTCATACATAATACAACTTCATAAACAGTGTTTCTCATCTGTTTGAGAATAAAATAAAGAGTGGATGTTTGAGCTACATCAAAAAATAGTTTCCCGTATCGAACTCTTGAAATCTGGAATGATTCGAAGAAAGAAGTGGTTTTGGCAAACGGTGTACACATGTTTAAAGAGAAACTGAATAAGCATGGTTATGGAGACAGGACAAAATGAACTTTGGCTCGTGCCCTGTACAATACAACTAGGTAAATACACACACACACACACACACACACACACACACACACACACACACACACATCAATGTCACCCAGTTCATATTGCCATGCATTATATAACATCATAAACAATGTCAAACAATGTTTCACATCCATTTCTGATGTTTTTTCACATTTTCCTCACGTGCTGGTGAGTCTTGTGATGCCCACTCATCACAAAACTTCTTAGCCACTCCATTGCCTTCTTGTTTACTGTATAAAACTTTGTGTTCTTGTTATTTATTACATTAATATGCTCTTTTACCATGTTAATGAGGATTTCCTTATCAAAAAATGATAAAGGAGTAGCCCAACAAACCGTCACTTCTTTGCTGGTTGCCATGGTGACTGCAGCAGATGTAAACAAATTCGTGTTTCTCATACATTTTTTTCTGTCAGTGATGTGCTGAGTTGGGCAGGAATATGAGATGTAAGCATTGGTGACCACTCATGCTTGCCCACCCCGCTGATTGACAACCTTGGTGAACTTTGGATTTTTTTTAAAGTAAGGACTTCCCCACTATCTTGATTGTCTGGTGCAGTTTGGCCAGGTGATCACCAGCATTGGCAGAAGGTTTAAAAGTATGGCAATTAAGCATATGATACAGCAACATCAGAAAATGTCTGTTTCATATAATTCCCCACTGGAGCTTCTCTATTCCACTTGATTGCCATTGCTTTATGTGAAATTGACTAGGTTTAAATGTGATAAATGCACCTCAAACATTTCAGATTTAGACAAACTCGATATATGCATCATTAATGCACTCCCCTTGAAAAATCTTTGGTGCCTGAAAAATATTGCATTATAATTTGAGAGATGAAGGGCTACATGTAGTACAATCAGCAAACAAGTTATTTTGCATATCTACGGACATAAGTTTTTTTTTTATTTACTCATGAGGACTATGGTCACAGGTTTCCCTCTCTGTTTAGCAGTCTTAACTCTTTATGATGTGTCACTGGGCTTGCGTAAATATATATATATATATATATATATATATATATATATATATATATATATATATATATATATATATATATATATATATATATATATATATATATATACCAATTGGAGTACAAAAAACTATTGAGCTTATGACAACACTAAATCAGTGCCTAATATTAGCCAGCATGAATGAAATATTTTCATATTGTTTATGCAGTTTCTTCAAATGCTGGATGCAGACACTTATTCGTATTTCATTATACCATAATTAATGGCTTATAAGACACATGGACTCAATAAGACGCACCTCAGTTTGGGCAGGCATAAAAAAAAAAGGTAAGTAAACAGGTTTAAGCTCTGAATATGAAGTGAAGGGTTTCACCTGACATTTGAAACCCTCTTATATGTATTCAGATCCTTATTAGATCTCAATATTTTACATTTAAAAAACCTTAATATTTGCTAGGACCTACCAACACCAGTACTTAGACTAATCCTGCTGTGAGATGTAAACAAATGTAGCATAGACAGTGACATTGTCAGAGGCCAGATTGTAATAAAGTTTGTACATCACATTTTTTTATCATCATTCTACACATGATCCTAGTTGTATATTTTAGTACATTTTCAAAGCATAAGGATGTGTGAAAACAGATTCACCTTATTCTCTACAATGTATTTTTATTTGAAATATTCAGTACAAACCATCACCATAAGTCGCCCTACTTCATGACACTCTCTTCACTTATAAAATCATTTATTTTGTTAGGTAGTAAGCTATTTTTTAAGAATGCAATAGTTTCTCATTAGCTTCAAGTTTTGTTGAACATGTATGCAAGGTAAGAATCTTAAAAGATAGGTACAATTCCAGTTGTATGGAGGTGTGTCTTACCTCAAGGAATAATGGCATCATACTAAGAAGCGCAGTGAATCCTGCAGTTGTCACCAGGTTTGGTTTACAACCAACTGCAAGTTTGTTTTGGTACATGAAATGTAAGAGTCATCACCTAATTTCTTCCTGACTGGTGTTATTTTATGTGAATTACTAGTAAGTATGACCTGTTATGCATTGTTATCTTGTAAAAAAGAGTTGTTTTTGTGGTATAGAATTGATCATCACTTTGTTTATGTATGTGAAGATGTTTTGGGATTTGATCTAAGGGCCACTGTTGCCACAGACTTACCACTGGCCACTGTCCCAAAGCTGAACCTTGGTCTTATAAGATGCAGGCTCATTTTCTGAGACATTTTTGGGGGAGAAAAAAGGTGCGTTTTATGCCATCAAAAACAATATTTTGTTCATTCGTAGATATCATTTGCAAGACTTCCAAAATAATGTTAATGATTGCATACATATTTTAAACATTTGCAACATGCATTCTGGAGCCAGTTCCCACCCAGTCCTTCTCACCACCTCTCCCACCACACTGCTCTTCTCCACTCAGTGTTATTACTCCACATCCACAGGCCATCACTAGCAGACCTCTTGGGTGGTTTCCAAGACCCCAGCTTGGCCTTCAAGACACTTAACCATACCAGGGTCTTCCTCCAGCAGCTCACCAGAATATAACTGGATAACTTGCCTGCTGCCAGTACCTCCAGGCCTCTAGAGGTTGTGGCACCACAGCCTGCACAGCCCCTCAAATCCCCAACAAGAACAAGAACACAACAGGATAGTGGGAGTGATGGCTTCAAGACACACTGCCACTGTACAGGGCAGCTGTTACTCTTGTACATCATGTGCTGCTTACAAGACTGTGCCTAAAAATCTGAGAGGAAAAAGTAAAAGCTCACAGGACTGGTTGACGAGACAGCTAAATGACCCTTATGTGAAGTTGACCAAGCAACATCAGCGCAGGTGAGCCTCAGCCCTCTCTTTTACCCCTTCCTTTCCCACATTAGCCATCTTCCCACTCCCTCCCCAGGAAGATCCCTATGATCATTAGCCAATGCAAGACACTGCAATAGAGTGACAGTGTATACCTGTTTTTTGGGGCCACTTCTTGGTAAATATATTGATCATGATAATTTTTCAGACTGAGATAAATTTTTTTACTGCTCAAAATATTATGCTTTTTCAAAAGGAGATAGTGACATTGAATAATCTTAGCTATAGCAGCTCCTCATGAAGCAGCTAAATTATGTGGATATTGGTGATGAATACTCGTACATACTGTACAATATGGGTGTGAGGGTTGTTTTAGGGTCACTCACAGTTACATTAGTGACGTGATCCATCGTACACTGCGTCACAAATTGTAAGTCCATGCTGACAGGGTTTACTTGGAGAGATATAGTGTGATGCATGTGTTCGTATGTTTGTTTCCAGTATGTAATGATGCATGCTCTCTTGCATCTCTTTTGTTCAGCAAATGAGAACTGTACTTTTAATGACATTAGAATGTCGTTAAATGTCACTTACTTCCAGGCAATGCATCATTTATTTTCAGCCAGTCACCATGTGTATATGTTGCAGCCACAGCAGTCAGCTAGTTACCCACAAGGGTACTCAGTGTCACAATGGCAACTGAGTGTAGTGCACACAAATTTAAATACTTGGATTTTATCATGCAGTTCCATAAGCAAGGCATACAGTTCTTAAGATTGCACAGTGTTTTGCCAAAATTAGTTGAGTGCTGAACAATCGATGGCACCAGTACCCTTTGAGGATGAGGAAGAGGAGGTCTGCAAACCACACCTTGGACTCTTTATTTTTTCTATTAAGGTTTAGGTCTGGTTATGTTAGGTTAATGTCCTTAACCCATAAACTGCAACATTTATCATATGATGAACAGCATGTAACTGTGACTTACATCATATGATATGAAGGCTCTTTTTAATCTTGGCAGCCTGTATTTTGCACCCATATGTCTTGAAATGATGTTTGGCAACTCAGAGTGAGCGAGCCCACACTCTCTCTCTCTCTCTCTCTCTCTCTCTCTCTCTCTCTCTCTCTCTCTCTCTCTCTCTCTCTCTCTCTCTCTCTCTCTCTCTCTCTCTCTCTCTCTCTCTCTCTCTCTCTCTCTCTCTCTCTCTCTCTCTCTCTCTCTCTCTCTCACTTCCATGTGTGTGTGTGTGTGTGTGTGTGTGTATTTACCTAGTTGTGTTTACCTAGTTGTGGTGTATGGGAGGGGAGTAATCTCATAGTACCCTGTCCCTATATCTATCAGTTTGGTTTTAAAAGCACTGACAGTTTCGGCATTGACAACGTCTTCACTGAGTTCATTCCATTTGTTCTCATTTTAGTGAGGAAAACTATACTTCTTAATGTCTCTTCTACAGTTAACTTTCTTCAACTTCTTGCTGTGACCCCTTGTACTCTGTGTGTCTAAATTTATAAAAACTTTCTTTCTTCACATTTTCCATACCATTTATCATTCTATAGATGTTTATTAAATCTCCTCTCTCTCTCCTATTTTCAAGGGTAGGAATTTCCAACATTCTTAATCTCTCTTCATAGGTCAATTTACTCAACTCTGAAACCATCTTAGTGACTGCTCTTTTTGCTTTTTCTAATTTTATAATATTCCTCTTTGTATGATGAGACCACACCACTGCTGCATATTCCAGTCTTAGTCTTATCATGGAAATCAACAACTTTTTATCATTTCTTCTTCCAAATATGAGTGCCATTCTTATTCTTTTTAACAATTTCACTGTCTCCAGTAATTTTATCAATGTGTCAAATTTTCAGTAACTGTTACTCCCAAATCTACTTCCTCTTTTGACTTCTTTAACTTCACACCATCCATATCATAATAATATTGTATTCTTTTCTTACTCTTACCAAACTCCATTACTTTGCATTTACTCAAATGGAATTCCATTTGCCAAGATTCACTCCATCTATTTATCTTATTTAAATCATTTACATTATCTATCCTTCTCATCAGTTTAGCATCATCTGCAAATAAGTTCATATAACTATCTGTTTCTTCATTTATGTCGTTCACATATATTACAAACTTTATTGGTCCTAAAACTGACCCCTGTGGGACACCACTAGTTACTTTTAGCCAAGATGAATTCTGGTCTTGTATTACAGTTCTCATCTCTCTATCATCCAGATAATCCTCCATTCACTCCAGCTGTCTTCCTCCAAATTTTCCATAATTTTTTAATCTTCCTTAGCAATCTTTGGGATGTACTTTGCTTTCTGCAAGTCTAAGTAGACACCATCCACCCATCCGTCTCTCTCCTGCACAATATTAACTATCCTTGAATGAAAGGACAGTAAGTTTATGGAGCATGATCTTCCCCTTTTAAATCCAAATTGACAATTTACTAAAACTTCATCTTTTTCCAAGTGTTCCATCCATCTTTCCTTTATTGTTCTTTCACATAATTTTCCTTCAGGAGGAGGCAGTAGACACCTGCTAAAACAATAATTACTCCCAGTGAGGTCTAAAGCACTAGATCAGGGGGTACTGTGAACTTATCATTAAACCTAGCTGTGATCTCACTGAACTTTTCCTTTTGTGTCTCACAACACAAGGGGGCAGTCACAGCCTGCCCTATAAAGACAACTCTCTTCCTCCACACAAAACTACAAGCACCTAATAACACACACAACCTTCACTCAAAATTTCAAAATTCATGGCAACTCCTACACCAGCTTTGGAGTCCTCATCTGGGGAGGGGACCACAAATGTCCCCTGGTTGGACTGCTCTGCTGATGACGACCCTAAGTATCTTGACACCCCCTCAATTTTTTCTTCATTTACTTCTGCAACATTTGTGATCTAAGATCTAATTTTCAATCTGTAGAACACCACCTCTCCTCTTCTAAACCTCATCTTCTTTTCCTCACTGAAATTCAGGTGCCTGAGGCAACTGACAGTAGATCTTTTTCTGTTCCCTCCTACTTTCTCTATCCTCATTTTCAATCCAAAGCTGGATGTTGCATTTATGTGCACAACAATTTAACCTGCTCTCATGTCCATGCTCTTGAATCTTCCGAGTTTTCCACTATCTGGCTACGACTACAGAGTCACTCTCAAACTAAATTTATCTGTGCTGTACATTTCTCACCTAACTCCTCTGACTATAAGAAATTCTTTGACTACTTAATTTCCAAAGTGGAGCACATTCTGACACTCTTCCCTTTTTGCAGAGATCTCCATTTTTGGAGACTTCAGTGTTCACCATCAGCTTTGGCTTTCCTCTCCCTTCACTGACCATCCTGGTGAACTAGCCTTCAACTTTGCTATCCTCCACGACCTAGAGCAATTGGTGCAACACCCTACTTGTATTTCTGACCATCTTGGAGATATGCCCAACATTCTTGACTTCTTCCTGACCTCTAATCCTTCTATTTATGCTGTCGCCCTCTCTATTCCATTGAGCTCCTCCGATCACAGTCTCATATCTGTATCTTGTCCTATCACTCCAATCCCTCCTTAGGATCCCCCTAAGCAAAGGTGCCTCTGGCATTTTGCCTCTGCTAGTTGGGGGGACCTGAGGAGGTATTTTGCTGATTCTCCTTGGAATGACTACTGCTTCTGTGTCAGAGACCCGTCTTTGTGTGCTGAATGCATAACAGAGGTGATAGTGTCTGGCATGGAGGCATACATTCCTCTCTCTTTTTCTCGGACTAAACCTTCCAAACCTTGGTTGAACACAGCTTGTTCTCGTGCTATACATGATAGAGAGGTGGCCCACAAAAGGTACTTAGGCCTTCCATCACCAGAATCTCATGCACTTTATATTTCTGTCTGGAACCATGCCAAGTCTGTTCTCCATCTAGTCAAAAACTCCTTCATTAATAGAAAGTGTCAAAATCTTTCAAGATCAAACTACCCTCATGACTCTCTGACATCTAGCCAAAAATATCTCCTGGCATCTAGCCAAAAATATCTTCAATAACTTTGCTTCTTCTTCTTCTTTCCCTCCTTTATTTCAACCAGATAGCACCACTACCATCACATCTATTTCTAAAGCTGAACTCTTTGCTCAAACCTTTGCTAAAAACTCTACCTTGAACGATTCTGGGCTTGTTCCTCCCTCTCCTCCACC
Organism: Scylla paramamosain; assembly: GCF_035594125.1. Lineage (NCBI taxonomy): Eukaryota > Metazoa > Arthropoda > Malacostraca > Decapoda > Portunidae > Scylla > Scylla paramamosain. The sequence continues at coordinate 1,067,857 of NW_026973680.1, read as the reverse complement.
CTCTAACTACTTCATGCTACCTATTAAAATTCTTCGCAATGATGTTTTCCATGCCCTTGCTGGCCTAAACCCTCGAAAGGCTTATGGACCTGATGGGATCCCTCCTATTGTTCTCTGAAACTGTGCCTCCGTGCTTGCACCTTGCCCGGTCAAACTCTTTCAGCACTGTCTGTCAACATCTACCTTTCCTTCTTGCTGAAAGTTTGCCTACATTCAGCCTGTTCCTAAAAAGGGTGGCCGTTCTCCCTCAAACTACTGTCCTATTGCTTTAATTTCCTGCCTATCTAAAGTTTTTTAATCTATCCTCAACAGGAAGATACTTAAACATCTGTCACTTCACAAACTTCTATCTGATTGCCAGTATGGGTTCCGTCAAAGCCGCTCTACTGGTGATCCTCTGGCTTTCCTTACTGAGTCTTGGTCATCCTCTTTTAGAGATTTTGGTGAAACTTTTGCTGTTGCCTTGGACATATCAAAAGCTCCTGATAGAGTCTGGCACAAAGTCTTGATTTCCAAATTACCCCCCTATGGCTTCTATCTTTCTCTCAAGTTTCCTTTCTGACCGTTCTATTGCTGCTGTGGTAGACGCTCACTGTTCTTCTCCTAAATCTATTAACAGTGGTGTTCCTCAGGGTTCTGTCCTGTCACCCACTCTCTTCTTGTTATTCATCAATGACCTTGTAAACCAAATTTCCTACCCTGTCCACTCCTACGCTGATGATACCATCCTGCACTTTTCCATGTCTTTTTATAGACGTCCAACCCTTCAGGAGGTAAACATTTCAATCAGGGAAGCCACAGAATGCCTGACTTGTGATCTTTCTAAAATTTCTGATTGGGGCAGAGCAAACTTGGTATTGTTCAATGCCTCAAAAACTCAATTCCTCCATCTATCAACTCAACACTACCTTCCAGACAGCTATCTCCTCTTCTTTAGTGACACTCATCTGTCCCCCTCTTCTACACTGAACATCCTCGGTCTGTCCTTTACTTATAATCTGAACTGGAAACTTCACATCTCATCTCTAGCTAAAACAGCTTCTATGAAGTTAGGTGTTCTGAGATGTCTCTGCCAGTTTTCTCATCCCCCAGCTGCTAACTCTGTACAAGGGCCTTATCCGTCCATGTATGGAGTATGCTTCACATGTCTGGGGAGGTTCCACTCATGCCGCTCTTCTAGACAGGGTGGAATAAAAAAGTTTTCGTCTCATCAACTCCTCTCCTCTAACTGACTGTCTTCAGCCTTTCTCATCGCCGCAATGTTGCATCTCTAGCTGTCTTCTACCGCTATTTTCATGCTAACTGCTCTTCTGATCTTGCTAACTGCATGCTTCCCCTCCTTCCACAGCCTTGCTGCACAAGACTCTTCTTTCTCTCACCCCTATTCTGTCCACCTCTCTAATGCAAGAGTTAACCATTATACTCAATTATTGATCCCTTTCTTTGGTAAACTCTGGAACTCCCTGTCTGCTTCTGTATTTCCACCTTCCTATGAATTGAATTCCTTCAAGAGGGAGGTTTCAAGACACTTATCCTTCAATTTTTTTACTTTTCTGGGACTGGCATCTCGGTGGGCTTTTTTTTTTTATTGGATTTTCGTTGCCCTTGGCCAGTGTCCCTCCTACATAAAAAAAAAAAAAAAAACACTATTCAAGGACACTGGTCTTCAATATCTTGTTTGGTACTCCATCTGGATCAGATGCTTCAATTACTTCAAGTTCTTCCATCATCTTAGGTATTTCCTCATAACTGACTGGGACTGCACTCAGTATATATCTCACCAACTTATCCCTTCCAGCATCAAACTCCCCTTCCACAGTAAATAACAATCTGAAACTATTGTTCATAACATCCACCATGTCCTGTTTGGGTTCATTTATACACTTATCTATTATATCTCTTTTGTAGTTTCTTTTCTCCATTCTTATTATCTCAATGTACTTGTTTCTAGCATCAGTATATTCCTCCCATATGCTCTCAGTTTTCCTCTTCTTCCATCTATTCCAAGCATTTGATTTACAATTTGTAGTTTCTTTGCATTATGTATTGAACCATTCTTTACCCTTTCTACATCTCACTCCTCCTTTAGGTACAAATTTCTCCACAGCAGAATTATATTTCCTTATAAATTCATCTCATTTTCTGGAACATCTACATCTTCAAAGTCTTTCCAGCCCATGGCAACAAACTACTTTCTTAATTTTTCAAAATCATCTTTACTATATTTAAATCTTCTTACCTTATAATTTTCATCAGTGATTAATTACATTTTCATTTTTCAAATTAAATTCCATCAACATGTGATCACTTTTACCTAGAGGGCTATCATAGTGTATTGTTTCAATAATTTCCATGTCCTTGGTAAACACTAAATCAAGTCTTGATGGTTTATCTCTTCCACTAAATCTTATATCACAGTCTACCCACTGAGTCATCAAGTTTTCTACTGTTCAGGTTAACAGTCTATTACTCCATGAGGTCTCACTTCTAGTAGTTGTCAGTGTTTCCCACTTTATCTCCTTACAACTAAAATCACCAACAATAACTATATCACTACTTTCCATCACTATCTTTTCAAGACCTTTTAACACATCTACCAACGTCTCTTCGTGCTCTTCTTTTTGCCAAGCATTGGTCACAGGTGGCACATACACTCCTACATAATTCATTATCCTTTCTTTTCCACTTCTAATCATCACTTGTAGAATTTCAGACTTGTCTTCACTTTTTATTACCCTCTCCATTTCAACACACTTCAGAATGATCACTCCCCCCTCCTCCTTGTCACTTCTGTTTTTCACCCATAAATCATATTTACCAGTGTCAGGAGTTCCCCATTCATTTTTCCATTTTGTCTCACATAATACAGCAACATCTGGTGAGGTTCTGTTTAATAACTCATTTAATTCCATCTTTGTTGACATTAATCCATTTACATTAGTATAACATACTGTTTGATGTACCATTTCTTTATTCTCATGTCTCTTACTCTTCAGAAAAACTTCTCTTTTTGTTGTTTGTCTTTTTGTTTAGCCTCATCTATCAGCTCCTTTTGCTTCAATCTTTCAATCTCATCCATATCCCTGTTTATCCATACATTTTTATATTCTTCATCTCCAGACAACCTCCAAGACCCACTAATTACCTCTTCTGCTTGTACCTACATTGCAAACTTTGTGTGTTTGTGTGTGTGTGTGTGTGTGTGTGTGTGTCAGATATACACACAGCTCTGCAACACACACACACACACACACACACACACACACACACACACACACACACACACACACACACACACTGCACCCAAATCAGGCAGTTAAAAAATTAAAGATCTGTTGTTGTTTGAGATCCCTTACCACTCCTCGTACTCTCCTTTTGTCTTATCCCACAGGCATTGTCCATGATGCTTCCTGTGTTGTGGTTCCATCATGGCAAGCATGGAAGTGCCTCTCACTGCATCACCGCCTCATGATCATTGAGAGCATGGACACAGACGCTGAGGTGCGGCGCCTCTCCCCCATCACCCTCATTGCCAACACAAACCACTTTTTTTTTTTATCTTGTCCTTATAAATCTATTTACCAGATTGTCAATTCCACATGGGATTTTTTGTGAGTGTTACTAATGCCTCCTCCTCCTCCTCCTCCTCCAGGCCCTAGTGGGTACGTGGACCTCCTCAATGGACAGATGGATAGAGGCTGGTGTGCTGGCTACATGTATCAGGAGCAAATCTCAACCTTCTTCTCCGTTGTGGCAACAGGGATGACATATGAGATGGCCATGACCAGCACACCCCTTCAGGTACTGCTGTGGTGCTTGTAATGGTGTTGTAGTGGTTGTAATGGTGGTAGTAGTAATAGTAGACAGTGATTGTAGCTATGGTAATAGTAGTTGTAGTAATTTTCAGTGGTATAATAATAATAGTAATTGGAGATAAACAGCAGGCAATTTACACCAATCTTTTTGATGCATAACCTAACATCATTTAACCCAGCCTAACCTCACAACCTAGCACAATCTCACCCAACATTAAGCCAACCTAATCTAACTTAACCCAATCAATTATTATTTCAGGAGCTGCATCTCTAACCTAACCTCACCACACTGACTCTCCACTCACATCACATCTTCAGGTGCTGCGTCTGCACCTGCCACACAGTCCATCCTCTGAGGCCGTTGTCCTGCTCATCTTCCCAAAGCCTCAGCGTTATGACACCTATGTGGATGGTGTCTTTGTTCCCCCAGCCAACCTCAACACCTCTGCAGCCGGCTACAAGCTGTTGCCTGAGAACCCCACCCATCCTCAGGCTTTCCTTCTCATGTTGGACAATGTAAGGGATGGCTGTGTGCTGTGTTGTGTTGTGTCGTGTTGTGTTTGGAATGTAAGGAATGACTGTGTGTTGTGTTGTGTAGGGAATATAAGGAATGGCTGTGTGTTGTTTTGTGTTGTTTGAGGCACTGGAGCTCTGTACTTTGCCCTGTCAGTTTGGGGCAAAGGACCAACTGCTCTGCCTTGTCTCTTCCTGCTGGTAACAGAACAACCACTCAGCCTTGTCTCTTCCTGTCAGTTTTGTCATGCCTCCCTATCTGTTTAGTTTTGTCATGCCTCTCACTGTCAGTTTTGTTATGCCTTTCTCAATTTTGTCATGTCCCCATGTCAGTTTTGTTGTGCCTCCCTGTCAGTTTTGTCATGCCTCCCTCTCAGTCTTGTCATGTCTCTCCATGTCAGTTTTGTCATGCCTCCCTCTCAGTCTTGTCATGTCTCTCCATGTCAGTTTTGTCAGGCCTCCCTGTCAGTCTTGTCATGTCTCTCCCTGTCAGTTTTGTCATAGCTCTCCCTGATAGTTTTAGGCAAGGGAAACACTATTATGCCATGCCTGTCTCTGTCGCCACCTCTCCAGCTCACCCAGACCCTCCCCTGCAGGCAATGGGGACCAGCTTCTTCCAGCGCAGTGCTAAGTTGGTCCATGTGGTGCTGTGTGAAGGCCGCATCCTTGACATCAAGACCACACCCATGATCACCCTCACCAGTGGCCTCATGGTGAAGGAAGATGAATTTTATGAGCAGAACTTGGTGTTGAATCTGGCCAGCCTGTTTGAGGTATCCCCAAACAACATCAGGGTCATCAGTGTTATGCAGGAGCTCTCCAAGAGACAGCAGGGAAGGCTGGAGGTGGGCACAGTGAGGATGCATGTTGGGTCTGGTCTGTGTTGAGTCTGACTGTGGTGGGTGCAGCTGTGTTCAGTGTGGCTGTGTTGAGTCTGGCTTTGTTGGATCTGTGTGTTGTGCATGGCAGTGTTGGTCTGTGTGTTATGTGTGACCATGTTGTTTGTGGCTGTTGGGTGTGGCTGTGTTTGGTGTGGCTGTCTGGGCTGCCTGGTCTCCCTTACTAGTAGAAGCTCAACATGCAAGACTTATTCTCAAATGTTTGGGAGTCTCAACTAATTGGAGATCTAATGGAATTTATCTGAGTTTTCAAGGTAATTTTTATGACACTTATGATAGGGAATGATCTCACCATGAAAGGGCAGGATTAAACCAGTTTATGCTGTGAGGCTTTGCTGTGGAAGTATGTGGACAGCTGTGGTGTGCCTAAGCTCTTGGGATGTAGCAGGGTGGTCCACAAGACTGTCCCATTACACTAGGAGCCAACGGAGCTAAGAGTGTGAGTGATGTGTGCAGGAGTGTGTGGTGCTTTGTGTGGGCCATCCTGTGTGGGATTGCCAGCCTGGTATATAGATAGATAGATAGTGGTAGTTTAACAAGGACTGTGCCAAATGAATGGGAAAGTTGCCTATGAGATTCTTACTATTCATTATATCTGAAAATAATTACTAAAGAGAACAAAATGTTTAAGAATACAACTTAAATTTACTTAGGCTGAAGTGGCCAGTGCTCACACTACAAGCCTGAATGGTGAGGAGGAGGAGGGAGCAATTGGTGGGGAGGTGATTCCCTACAAGAAGCTGGTGCAGAGTCTGGAGAAGGCCGTCAATAGATTCCAGGATGGATCATGCAGCAACTGTGCCTCTCTCTCTTGGTAAAGTGAACCTCTGCTCTTTGTTCCTTTGTGATCTTATGTTGTCTCTTCCTCCAATGCTTCCTCTTAAGGCAAACACTACTCTGTCTCTTTACTGCCTTGAGTCATCTCTCACTCCTGTAACTCCTTTTGGTAAAATAACACTGTTCTCTGCCCCTTTACTGCCTTGAATCATGTCCTCCTGCACTTTGTCATCAGCTGAACCATTAACAGAGGTAGTGTGTTCCTCCAATACCCACCTCTCTTCCTCAGGTGAGTGACTCCATCGAGCCACCACCCAAGGAAGCCCCTCCAAAGGCCACAGAGGAGGAAGGCAGTGTTGTCATTCTGGATGCCAAGCTGTTCTGCAAGCAGCAGGAGAAGGAGGTGGCAGAGAAGATCAAGGAGAGCCTGGCAGTGACTGAGTATGCCAAGCCATCCAGTGCATTGGTGCTGAGTGGTGTGTCCAGCAGTGTGGTGCAGTACACAGTGTTTGAAATGCAGCTGTCCTTTACTGTGCTGGATACAGAGGTGTGTGTGTAGTTGTAGTATACAGGGACTAAGCTACACACCTCTGGTTCTGTCTCCTCCTTTATTCATCCATCAGTTTATGTACATTTCTTGCCTCTCTCACCTTTGTTTTTCTACTTGTGATAAACAGGGGCTGGGCTACATTCCTTATCCCATCTCTGTATTCATTCAGTTCTTGTGTGTGTGTGTGTGTAATAATAATAATAATAATAATAAACGGTTTATTATTTAGGCAGTTGACAAACTGAAAATGTACATAGGGGATGGGGAAAAACTTAACATTAATCCTAACGGTAAGACTAATCTAGGAGGGAAATACTATTGATTGATGGCTCGCACCATGGTGGGAATCGCACTGAGTCTGTACCGGTCCGTGCGCGGCGCCTTCAGGGGCGTTATTTTGTTGTGGTGTCTGGTGGCACGGACAGGGCGAGGCGCGTCGGGCGGCAGCATGTCTCTGAGACGCGGATGATGCAGTAGTCCCTTCCCAAACTTCTCCAGAGCCTCTCGGTGCCTGGTGGATATTCTGGACAGACTCAGGGTGGTCAGGGCTTCCTCATAGGTGGTGTATGCAGGGCCAAGGATGACCCTGCACGCCCTTTTCTGCACACTCTCTAGCTGTAGCTGTTGAGTGTGTGTGAGGGAGGAGGACCACGCTGGGGAGGCGTACATGAGTTTGGGGAGGATGAAGGTGAGGTACACCCCCCTTAACTCATCTGTCGGCGTCCCCAGCGACCTGAGTCTGCGCAGCATGTACAGCCTGTAGGTAGCTGATCTCACGGTGCTGGCGACATGCTGCTTCCAGGTCAGCTGGTCGTCCACCGTGACTCCGAGAAGCTTGGCACATTGGACCACCTGGAGGGGGTGAGGGCCCACTGTGAGCCGGGGAGGGGGCACTGGTACAGAGGAGGTACAGAAATGCATCACCACAGTTTTGCTGTGGTTGATGGTCATCCTGCTCTCCTCTGTCCACGTCTGCAGTCGCTCCAGAATTGCTTGCAGTGGCGAGTAGTCCGGGTTCTTGTTGGAAACTGGGACGCCCACGGTGCAGTCGTCCACATACTTCCAGCGATGGGGGGTGTCGGTGAGGGCGTCGTTGATGAGGAGGAGGAAGCATAGAGGACCCATCTTGGTCCCCTGGGGGACTCCACATGTCAGCTGTTGGAAATTAGAGACAGAGCCCTGATAGCGAACGGCCTGACGTCTCCCTGTGAGGAAGTCGGCTAGCCACGCTATCAGATTAGGAGGGAGACCCAGACTTACTGCCTTGCTGATGACAACAGTGTGATCAACTAGATCAAAGGCTTTTTTGAAGTCGACAAAAGCAACAGCTAGAGAGGTGTTTCGCTTGTCCAGGTGGCTGTGGATGAATTCAAGGAAGCTGGTCAGGTAATGTGAGGTGGAGGTGGCTTTAATATTTCCGAATTGTCTGATATCCACGGTGTTACAAATTTTGGTGTATGCCCAGTCATATACAAAATCTTCACAAATAAGGCTAGGGATGGGGGTGATAGAGACTGGCCTGAGGTCATTGAGTGACTGAGGACTGGAAGTTTTGGGGATGGGAGTGACATAAGATGTCTTCCAGTCCGCGGGGCAAGAGTGTTGGGAGAGTGAGGCGTTTATTATGGAGCATAGCGGTGTTGCTAGCTCTACAGCAAATTCCTTGTAAATTTTTATAGGAAGGTCAGTGGGTGTGGTGGATCTTGGTTTAAATTTAAGTATTCTCTTAAAAACATCCATCGCCTGGACAGTGTGTGGAGGGGAGGGAGCGGGCAGATAGGCAGGAAGCGGAGTGGTGTGGAGGGGAGGAAAGGTTTGACAGATAGCAGCAAAGTGATCGTTCATCTCCTGAGCCGCGAGATTAGCAGGAAGGTGTGAGGTGCAAGGAAGGGATGAAGTGTGCTTTTGTAAGCACAGTGTGTGTGTGTGTGTGTGTTTACCTAGTTGTATTTACCTAGTTGTGAAATACAGGACAAGATCCCCACTAGGCTTGTGCCGTCCCGTCTCCATATCGACTTTTATCTAGATTTTCTTTAAATTTATGAATTGTCTTTGCACATACAGTCTCATCCTTAAGTTCATTCCACACTGTTATACTTCTGTGTGGGAAGCTATGTTTCTTGATGTCTCTTCTGCAAACACTCCTATTCAGTCTCCTTCCATGTCCTCTTGTGTCTCTAGTATCTGGTATCAAGAGGTCTTCTCTGTCCGACTTTTCCATTCTTTCCAGTATTCTATATATATAGCTATCAAATCACCTCTTTCCCTCTTTTTTTCTAGTGTAGTCAGGCCCAACCTCTTCAACCTTTCCTCATAACTATACTCTCTTAAGCTTGCAAAGATTTTAGTTGCAGCTCTGGATTCTTTCTAACTTTCTTGTATCCTTTTTCAAACTTCGACCACACTGATGCTGTGTACTCCAATCTCAGACGTATCATCGTTGTTATCAGTTTTTTATCATACCTTCATCAATATAGGAGAATGCTATCTTGATGTTTTTCAGCAGTTTATATGTTTCTCCTATAATTTTTGTTTATGTGCTTCCAAAATGATAAATTATCAGTAATAATTACTCCTAGGTCTTTTTCTTCTGATCTTATAGAGATTTCCTCATTCCCTAAGTAATAGTTGCCAACTGGTCTTTTCACACTTTTTCCAAACATCATCACACTACATTTTTTAGCATTAAACTCCACGTTCCACCTCATTAACCCTTCATTAATCTTAATTAAGTCTTGATTTAAAGCATTGCAATCCTCTTCATTTGTTACTTTCCTCATAATCTTAGCATCATGAGTGAAAATGTTCATGTAACTTTCTACACCTTCTGTCACATCGTTTACATAAACTGTGAACAAAATAGCCACTCGTTACTGTTCTCCAGTTCGACCTGCTGCCTTTAATTACTGTCCTCATTTCTCTGTTTGTCAAAAAGTCAGTCATCCACTTTAACAGTGATCCACTGAGTCCTCCAGTTTTTTTCCAATTTCCATATTAGTCTTCTGTGTGGAACTTTATTGAATGCTTTTCTCAGATCTAAGTATATGCAGTTGGCCCATCCATCTCTCTCTGGCACTATATCTATTACTCTTGAGTAGAAATATATCAAATTTGTGACATAAGATCTCCCTTTTCTGAAACCAAACTGTTTCTCTGTTATCACCTTGTTGTCTTCTAGGTATTTCACCCATCTGTTCTTGATAATCTTTTCACAAATCTTTGCCACCACACTTGTGAGTGATACAGGTCTATAATTTAATGGATCTTCTTTACTTCCAGTCTTGTGGATTGGGGTAATATCTGCCCATTTCCAGTCTATGGGTACTCTACCTTTTACCAGGGGGGTGCTAATTATATTGTGCAACACTGAGACTAATTGTGAGCTATGCTCTTTTAAAATCCAACTGGAGACACCATCAGGACCCATTGCTTTCCTTACATCCAGGTCTTCCAACATATTCTTTACTTCATCTACTGATGTTTTAATCTCCTTTAGGTCGGTCCCTTTTTCTAATGCTGTCCTCTCATCTCTGAAATCATTTTCCTTAGTAGACACAGAGTGGAAGTATCTGTTAAACACTTCAGCTACCTCTTCTGGGTTATCCACTATCTCTTCTCCAGCTTCTAAAGTGCTTATTTCATCTTTACTCTTTAATTTTCCATTAATGAATTTATAAAATAATTTTGGCTGGTCTTTACATTTCTCCACAACATTCTTTTCAAAATTTTTCTGCTCATCTCTGCGAGTTTTAAGAAATTCGTTCCTCTTCCTTATATAATTGTTCCACAGGTCCAGTCTCCTGTTTTTCTTCCACTTGTTCCATGCTTTTTCTCTCTCCAATCTAGGTGTTGCACATCTCCTGTTGTACCAATCCTTTTTGAAAAGGTTCTCTGTTGATCTTTTGGGTACCCATTTCTCTACTCCCTTATTATAAATGTCCAGGAAAGCTGTCCACTTTTCCTCTATGTCCTCCTTTTGAATAACCATGTTCCAATTCACTTCACTGAAATACTTCCTAAGTTGTCCTAAGTTAGTCTTGCTGTAGTTTAGCCATTCTCTTCTGTGGTCCTCTTTTCTTATACTGAGCTTATTATCCATAGCTGTGAACTGAATCAGCTCATGATCACTTTTTCCTATTGGGTTTATGTATTTAAGGTCTTCTACTATTTCTTGTTTCTAGGTGGAAATTAGATTGGGCCTTGAAGGTGCTTCATTTCATCTAAATCTTGTGTCATCTGTAACCCATTGTGTCAGGACATTTTCAATAGCCAGGTCTAGTAGCTTGTTCCCCCCATGATGGCTCACTGCCTTCCGTGGTCCAATTCTCCCAAGATATCTCTTTACAGTTAAAGTCCCCCATCAGGACTATATCGTCATTTTCCTCAAATAACTCCTTGTGTCCTTGTGTCCTCAAGCATTTTGTTATATTCATCCTCTCTCCAAGAGTTGGAATAGGGGGGAACATAAGTCACCACAATGTTACAGTATCTTACAATATTCTGTCTTAAGTTTATTTTCAATACTTCTGCCTCCTCCACCCCATATGTGACAGATTCCACTAATAAATCCTTCCTAATTAGAAGCATCACACCTCCTCCCTGTTTATTTTTTCTATTTCTCATCCAGAGGTTGTATTTTCCTTCACCAATATTTAATATATCCCTTCACTTGCCAATTTAATTTCAACAATTCCCATGATGTCCGGTTTCTCTTCTTTTAATTTCTTCGATCTCTCCAGTTAGCTCTTTTTCTTCTTGTAATGTCCCCACTAATTTTTCCACACATGTCTTTTCCTTCTTTTCTCTTTCAGTCCACTGAGGTGTATACTCTTCCTTCAGACCGAATACCACGACAGTTTTTTCTTATCCTCAGTTTCTCTCACCAAGTTTTCTTTGTTTTATAACTTGAACAACTTTTTCTGTTAGCTTTTTGTTGTTTGCCTTTGTTTGTTCCTCCACAATTTTCCTAAAATCTATCTTTTCTTTCTCTTGTTCTTTCTTCCAATTTTCCTGTTTTATGTTTAACTCTTCCACTTTGCCTTCATATTCTATTGCTTTCTTTTCATATAAGGTTTGTTTTTTATGTAGACACCTGCCGAAACGATAATTACTCCCAGTGAGATCTAAAGCACTGTTCAGGGGGTGCTGTGAACTTATCATTAAACCCAGCTGTGACCTCACTGAATGTTTCCCTTTGTGTCTCACAACACAAGGGGCAGTCACAGCCTGCCCTCTAAAGACAACTCTCTTCCTCCACACAAAACTACAAGCACCTAATAACACACACACCCTTCACTCTAAAATTTTTAAAATTATCATGGCAACTCCTACACCAGCCTCGGAGTCCCCATCTGGGGAGGGGACCATAAATGTCCCCAGGTCGGACTGCCTTTCTGTCGACGACCCTAAGTGTCTTGACACCCCCCTCAACTTTTTCTTCATTAACTTCTGCAACATTCGTGGTCTAAGATCTAATTTTCAATCTGTAGAACACCACCTCTCCTCTTCTAAACCTCATCTTCTTTTCCTCACTGAAACTCAGGTGTCTGAGGCAACTGACAGTAGCCCCTTTTCTGTTTCCTCCTACTTTCTCTATCCTCATTTTCGATCCAAAGCTGGATGCTGCGTTTATGTGCGCAATGACTTAACTAGCTCTCGTGCCCACGCTCTTGAATCTTCCGAGTTTCCAACCATCTGGCTACGACTACAGAGTCACTCTCATACTAAATTTATCTGTGCTGTATACCTCTCTCCTAACTCCTCTGACTATAAGAAATTCTTTGACTACTTAACTTCCAAAGTGGAGCACATTCTGACCCTCTTCCCTTTTGTAGAGATCTCCATTCTTGGAGATTTCAATGTTCACCACCAGCTTTGGCTTTCCTCTCCTTTCACTGACCATCCTGGTGAACTAGCCTACAACTTTGCTATCCTCCATGACCTAGAGCAATTGGTGCAACACCCTACTCGCATTCCTGACCGTCTTGGAGATACGCACAACATTCTTGTCTTTTTCCTGACCTCTAATCCTTCTGCTTATGCTGTCACCCTTTCTTCTCCGTTGGGCTTCTCTGATCACAATCTCATATCTTTATCTTGTCCTATCACTCCAATCCCTCCTCAGGATCCCCCTAAGCGAAGGTGCCTTTGGCGTTTTGCCTCTGCCAGTTGGGGGGACCTGAGGAGGTATTTTGCTGATTTTCCTTGGAATGACTACTGCATCCAAGTCAGAGACCCGTCTTTGTGTGCTGAGCGTATAACAGAGGTGATAGTGTCTGGCATGGAGGCGTACATTCCTCACTTTTTTTCTCGTCCTAAATCTTCTAAACCGTGGTTTAACACAGCTTGTTCTCGTGCTATACATGATAGAGAGGTGGCCCACAAAAGGTACTTAAGCCTTCCATCACCAGAATCTCATGCACTTTATATTTCTGCCCGGAACCATGCCAAGTCTGTTCTCCAACTAGCCAAAAACTCCTTCATTAACAGAAAATGTCAAAACCTTTCAAGATCTAACTCCCTTCGTGATTTCTGGCATCTAGCCAAAAATATCTCCAATAACTTTGCTTCTTCTTCTTTCCCTCCTCTACTTCAACCAGATGGCACCACTGCTATCACATCTATTTCTAAAGCTGAACTCTTTGCTCAAACCTTTGCTAAAAACTCTACCTTGAACGATTCTGGGCTTGTTCCTCCCTCTCCTCCACCCTCTGACTACTTCATGGCACGTATTAAAATTCTTTGCAATGATGTTTTCCATGCCCTCGCTGGCCTAAACCCTTAGAAGGCTTATGGACCTGATGGGGTCCCTCCTATTGTTCTCCGAAACTGTGCCTCCGTGCTTGCACCTTGCCTAGTCAAACTCTTTCAGCTTTGTCTGTCAACATCTACCTTTCCTTCTTGCTGGAAGTTTGCCTACATTCAACCTGTTCCTAAAAAGGGTGACCGTTCTAATCCCTCAAACTACCGTCCTATTGCTTTAATTTCCTGCCTATCTAAAGTTTTTGAGTCTATCCTCAACAGGAAGATTCTTAAACATCTGTCACTTCACAACCTTCTATCTGATCGCCAGTATGGGTTCCGTCAAGGCCGCTCTGCTGGTGATCTTCTGGCTTTCCTTACTGAGTCTTGGTCATCCTCTTTTAGAGATTTTGGTGAAACTTTTGCTGTTGCCTTGGACATATCAAAAGCTTTTGATAGAGTCTGGCACAAAGCTTTGATTTCCAAGCTACCCTCCTACGGTTTCTATCCTTCTCTCTGTAACTTCATCTCAAGTTTCCTTTCTGATAGTTGTCTGGAAGGTTGTGTCGAGTTGATAGATGGAGGAATTGAGTTTTTGAGGCATTGAACAATACCAAGTTTGCTGCTGTGGTAGACGGTCAGTGTTATTCTCCTAAATCTATTAACAGTGGTGTTCCTCAGGGTTCTGTCCTGTCACCAACTCTCTTCTTATTATTCATTAATGATCTTCTAAACCAAACTTCTTGTCCTATCCACTCCTACGCTGATGATACCACCCTGCACTTTTCCACGTCTTTTCATAGACGTCCAACCCTTCAGGAGGTAAATATAGCACGCAGGGAAGCCACAGAACGCCTGACTTCTGATCTTTCTAAAATTTCTGATTGGGACAGAGCAAACTTGGTATTGTTCAATGCCTCAAAAACTCAATTCCTCCATCTATCAACTCGACACAACCTTCCAGACAACTATCCCCTCTTCTTCAATGACACTCAACTGTCCCCCTCTTCTACACTGAACATCCTCGGTCTGTCCTTTACTTATAATCTGAACTGGAAACTTCACATCTCATCTCTACCTAAAACAGCTTCTATGAAGTTAGGTGTTCTGAGACATCTCCGCCAGTTTTTCTCACCCCCCCCCCCCAGCTGCTAACTCTCTACAAGGGCCTTATCCATCCATGTATGGAGTATGCTTCACATGTCTGGAGGGGTTCCACTCATACTGCTCTTCTAGACAGGGTGGAATCAAAAGCTTTTTGTCTCATCAACTCCTCTCCTCTAACTGACTGTCTTCAGCCTCTCTCTTACCGCCGCAATGTTGCATATCTAGCTGTCTTCTACCGCTATTTTCATGCTAACTGCTCTTCTGATCTTGTTAACTGCATGCCTCCCCTCCTTCCGCAGCCTCGCTGCACAAGACTTTCTTCTTTCTCTCACCCCTATTCTGTCCACCTCTCTAATGCAAGAGTTAACCAGTATTCTCAATCATTCATCTCTTTCTCTGGTAAACTCTGGAACTCCCTGCCTGCTTCTGTATTTCCACCTTCCTATGACTTGAATTCCTTCAAGAGGGAGGTTTCAAGACACTTATCCACCAATTTTTGACCACTGCCTTAACCCTTTTACGGGACTGGCATTTCAGTGGGCATTTTTTTTTTATTGATTTTTGTTGCCCTTGGCCAGTGTCCTTCTTATATAAAAAAAAAAAAAAATATGCACCTCTCCACACCCCCTTCTCGGTGATCAAAGTTTCAACCATCTTCTCCATCTTGTCAAATCTATCCTTCATATCCTTCATTTCAGTTTCCAGTGTGATAATTCTCCTTCTCATCATTGCTTTCCCGACCCTTCAGTCCTCTTCCCCAAATCCCGAGGTCTCTCTGTCTAGCCTTCAAGACGGTCCCCATTGGCATAAACAACATAGTGGGGACTGAAGTAGACCCCTCTTCACCGCTCATTATAACAATTTAACTGCTTTGGAGACGGAACAGCAACGAGTAGAACCAGTGTGAACTCTCATACTCTGTATTTCCACTAGGGCAACTCTCAGTGTGGTAGATGGCTGGATTTTTAGTGTGTGTGTGTGTGTGTGTGTGTTTAGTAAACTTTCAGGCCTTTTTGGTTCCCATGAAAGGACTCAAAGATACACCAATAATTATTCTCTCTCTCTCTCTCTCTCTCTCTCTCTCTCTCTCTCTCTCTCTCTCTCTCTCTCTCTCTCTCTCTCTCTCTCTCTCTCTCTCTCTCTCTCTCTCTCTCTCTCTCTCTCTCTCTCTCTCTCTCTCTCTTCACTTCTCTTCTCTTGCAGGGTGCACCCACCAGTGACCTGGGCCACAAGAGTGATCCCTCGCAGGTCACGGCAAGTCTCTTGGGAGGTCCGCCAGGTGCCATCGTCATGGGCACCACAACAGTTCCCAACAGGAATGGCACTGCCATCTTCACCAACCTGTCTGTCAGCAAGCCCGGGGAAGGCTACAACCTCACTTTCACCATCACCTACCCCAGCTATGCTCTAGCCCTCACCACCACCCTGGAGGAGACCTTCAGGTAGGTGCAGGTCTTTATTTATGTAAGAGGGGGACTGGTCAAGGGCAACAAAAAGTTTAAAAAAGCCCAATGAGAGTGCCAGTCCCTAAAGAGAGGTCAAAAAGAACCATCCAAAGCTGGAGCACAAGTGTCTGGTGTAAGAACAGAAGAATAAGAAAATAAGTGAAGCTGTAAGAAGCCATCAGGCCTACACATGGCAGTCCCTGTACAAAGCATGCTTACCTATTTCCACCTATCAACCTCATTCATAAATTTGTGTAATCCTCTTTTAAAGGTCACTAAATAATCAGCTTCATTACTGAGTCCATTCCATTCATCCACCACTCTATTTAAAAACCAATTCCTTCCTATCTCTTTTAAATTTAACTTAATCAGGGTACATTAATGGTGTCTCTAGGGATTAGACCTTGACAGGATACTGAGGGAAATGCAAGTCTGACATACCAAAAAGGAGAGAAAAGGATCTCAGTATTTACCAAGATACAATTACTATTGGAGTCACATAAGTGATCTAATAGTTGGTCTTCTTTTGGTCTCCCCTCAGTGCATAAGTGATGTAATAGTTGGTCTTCTTTTGGCCTCCCCTCAGCTTGACACAGATGAGTGCAGCAATGGTCCTGCAGCAGCCCAGCATAGTGCAGGCCGGACAACCCACCACCATCACTGTTCACTTTGTTGACAAGGACTCTGGCTTGGTGCTTAATGGCCTGGCTTTCAAGGTGAGGAGACAGACAGGCATGATTGACTTAAATGTTGCATATAAAGAGTAATAAAATAATATAATCTTTGTTAACATGATGTGAGGAAGTGAGGAGACAGACAGGAATGATTTTTTTTTTCTTTTTTTTTTTTATAGAGTAATAAAACAATATAATTTCTGTTATTGTTCAGTTTGTTGACAAAGATTCTGGATTGTAGTTTGATGGCAAGGCATTGAAGGTGAGGAGATGATAAAATCAAGTTAAATTTTTTGGGATAGCGTAATGAAACAATATTAATTCTGTTATCAAGAGGCATTCAGTTTGTTGACAAGGACTCTGGCCCAGTGCTTGGATGGCAAGACTTTAAAGGTGTGGTAGACAGGAATAATCGATTCAAGTTTATTTTTTGCATACATGCATGAAGTAATAAAGCAATATTATTTCTATTATCATGATACATTCATTCAGCTTGTTTACAAAAATTCTGGCTTAATGTTTGATGGTGAGGCTTTCAAGGTGAGGAGATGGACAGAAATTATTAAGTTAATTAAGGGACTGTAATTAACTTTTTTGAATGAAAATGTGTGCAAAAAGCAACATTGGTCTGTGCACGCTGAAAAATCATCCAGCACTTTGGCAACAATCTGCCAAAGTTTGAGCTGTGTGTCTGAGACATAGCTTGTTTACACTCAGGCTTTAGATTACACCTTGTGGTACTCCTTATGTTTTGCTGTTTTTCATATACTGTATCTGTTTTTTTGTGTGTGCATGATTTTTGGAGACTTTTTTTCAGATGTGTGGCATGTTATCCCTAAGTGGTGGGAGGGGAGGGAGTGGGACAGTAATTACTGGATAATGAGTCAGTACTCAGTTGGCCTAAGGTGAGGCCAGGGCATGTATGTACTGCCACGCTGGTGCCAGACCATCCACATGACTCATAAAATTTATGAGAGGAATTGTGTTACTATCTTCTGTGAAGACCATAACCATAGCAGAGTCTTGTAAGTACAGTCACTAGGGTGTTGTAGGGAGGTCCACAACACTGTTCCTTCCCACCAGAGACCAGTGGGCCTAAGAGTGTGAGTGATGTGTGTGTGAGTGAGTGTTGCTTTGTCTGGGATTGGTGGCCTGGTGTATAGATAAGTAGATAGATGAAGGGAGTAAAATTATACCTTCTCTGTTATCCTTCCATAAGAAAGCACAGAAGTTGAGAGGAATTGCATCTGTACTGTATTTTCTTTCCTGAGCCTCTTCTCTCTCCTCCTCAGGCCAGACATTTGTGGGCAAACTGCTGGCAAAGACTGCTGAGGGACACTTTGAGGTTATCCAGAGGTATGCCAAGTAAGAAACAGAAGAGAATGTTACAAGGAGGAGGCAGCAGGCACCTGCCAAAATGATAATTACTCCCAGTGAGGTCTAAAGCACTGGATGATGGGGTGCTGTGAACTTATCATTAAACGCAGCTGTGACCTCACTGAATGTTTCCCTTTGTGTCTCACAAGAAAAGGGGACAGTCACAGCCTGCTCTCTAAAGACAACTCTCTTCCTTCACACAAAACTACAAACATCTAATTACACACACACCCTTCACTCAATTATCATGGAGACTCCTACACCAGCCTCATAGAGTCACCATCAGGGAAGGGGACAACAAATGTCCCCAGGTCAGACTGCTCTTCTGGTATCGACCCTAAGTGTCTTGACACCGCTCAACTTTTTCTTCATTAACTCCTGCAACATTTGCAGTCTTGGATCTAATTTCCAGTCTGTAAAAACACCATCTCTCCTCTACTAAACCTCATTTTCTTTTCCTCACTGAAACTCAGGTGTCTAAGGCAACTGACATTAGCCCCATTTTTGTTCTCTCCTACTTTCTCTATCCTCATTTTCAATCCAAAGCTGGATGTTGCATTTATGTGCGCAACAACTTAACCTGATCTCTTGCCCATGCTCTTGAATCTTCCGAGTTTTCCACTATCTGGCTACGATTACAGTCACTCTCAAACTAAATGTATCTGTGCTGTATACCTCTCACCTAACTCCTCTGACTTTAAAAAATTCTTTGACTTCTTAACTTCCAAAGTGGAGCACATTCTGACCCTCTTCCCTTTTGCAGAGGTCTCCATTCTTGGAGACTTCAATGTTCACCATCAGCTTTGGCTTTCCTCTCCCTTCACTGACCATCCTGGTGAACTAGCCTTCAACTTTGCTATCCTCCACAACCTAGAGCAATCGGTGCAACACCCTACTTGTATTCCTGACCATCTTGGAGATATGCCCATCATTATTAACCTTTTCATAACCTCTAATCCTTCTGCTTATGCTGTCACCCTCTCTTCTCTGTTGGGCTCATCCAGTCACAATCTCATATCTTTATCTTGTCCTATCACTCCAATCCTTCCTCAGCATCCTCATAAGCAGAATTGCCTCTAGGATTTTGCCTCTGCTAGCTGCAGGGACCCAAGGAGGTATTTTGCTGATTTTCCTTGGAATGACTACTGCTTCCATGTCAGAGACCTGTCTGTGTGCAGAGTACATAACAGAGGTAGTAGAGTCTGACATGGAGGTGTACATTCCTCACTATTTACCTTCCAAATCTTGGTTTAACACAGCTTGTTCTCATGCTATACATGATAGAGAGGTGGCCTACAAAAGGTACTTAAGCCTTCCATCACCAGAATATCATGGGCTTTATATTTCTGTCTGGAACCATGCCAAGTCTGTTCTCCAACTAGCCAAAAACTCCTTCATTAACGGAAAGTGTCAAAATCTTTCAAGATCTAACTCCCCTTGTAACTTCTGGCACCAAGCCAAAAACATCTCCAATAACTTTGCTTCTCCTTTTCCTCCTTTATATCAACCGGATGGTACCACTGCTATCACATCTATCTCTAACCTAAACCTGAACTCTTCGCTCAAACCTTTGCTAAAAACTCTACCTTGGACAATTCAGGGCTTGTTCCTCCCTCGCCTCCACCCTCTGACTACTTCATGCTACCTATTAAAATTCTTCACAGTCATGTTTTCATGCCCTCCCTGGCCTAAACCCTCAGAAGGCTTATGGACCTGATGGGGTGCCTCATATTGTTCTCCGAAACTGTGCCTCTGTGCTTGCACCTTGCCTAGTCAAACTCTTTCAACTCTGTCAGCATCTACCATTCCTTCTTGCTGGAAGTTTGCCTACATTCAGCCTGTTCCTAAAAAGGGTGACTTCAAATCCCTCAAACTGCCATTCTATTGTTTTAATTTCCTGCCTATCTAAAGTTTTTTAATCAATCATCAACAGGAAGATTCTTAAACATCTTTCACTTCACAACCTTCTATCTGATCG
This sequence comes from Scylla paramamosain, assembly GCF_035594125.1. Taxonomy (NCBI): domain Eukaryota; kingdom Metazoa; phylum Arthropoda; class Malacostraca; order Decapoda; family Portunidae; genus Scylla; species Scylla paramamosain. The sequence goes on along the minus strand of NW_026973680.1, from coordinate 1,047,981 downwards.
ATAGTATGGGTTCCATCAAGGCCACTCTACTGGTGATCTTTTGGCTTTCTTTACTGAGTCTTAGTCATCCTCTTATAAAGATTTTGGTGAGACTTTTGCTGTTGCTTTGGACATATTAAAAGTTTTTGATAGAGTTTGGCACAAAGCTTTGATTTCCAAACTACTCTTCTGCGCCTTCTATCCTTTTCTCTGTAACTTCATCTTAAGTTTCCATTCTGACCATTCTATTGCTGCTGTGGTAGACGATCACTATTCTTCCTTTAAATCTATTAACTGTGGTGTTCCTCAGGGTTCTGTCCTATCACCCACTCTCTTCTTATTATTCTCCAGTGACCTAAACCAAACTTCTTGTCTTATCCACTCCTACACTGATGATACCACCCTGCACTTTTCTACGTCTTTTGTAGAAGTCCAACCCTTCAGGAAGTAAAGAGTTCATGCAGGGAAGCCACAGAAAACCTGACTTCTGATCTCTCTAAAATTTCTGATTGGGGCAGAGCAAACTTAGTATTATTCAATGCCTCAAAAACTCAATTCCTCCACTTATCAACTTGACACAACCTTCCAGATAACTATCCCATCTTCAGTGACACTTAACTGTCCCCCTTTCTACACTGAACATCCTTGGTCTGTCCTTTTCTTATAATCTAAACTGGAAACTTCACATCACATCCCTAGCTAAAACAGCTCTTATGAAATTAGATTCTGAGACATCTTCACCAGTTTTTCTCATCTCCCTCCCAACTGTTAACTCTGTACAGGGGCCTTATCTGTCCATGTATGCTTCACATGTCTGGGGGGGTTCCACTTGTACTGCTCATCTAGACATTATGGAATCAAAAGCTTTTTGTCTCATCAGCTCCTCTCCTCTAACTGACTGTCTTCAGCCGGTTTCTCATCACTGCAATGTTGCATCTCTTGTTATCATCTACCGCTGTTTTCATGCTAACTGCTCTTCTAATCTTGCTAACAGCATGCCTCCCCTCCTCTGACGGCCTCGCTGCACAAGACTTTCTTCTTTCTTTCACCCCCTATTATGTTCACCTCTCTAATGCAAGAGTTAACCAGTATTCTCAATCATTCATTCCTTTCTCTGGTAAACTCTGGAACTCCCTGCCTGCTTCTGTCTTTCCACCTTCCTATGACTTGAATTCCTTCAAGAGGGAGGTTTCAAGACACTTATCCTTCAATTTTTGACTGCTGCTTTGGACCCTTTTATGGGACTGGCATCTCAGTGGTGTCTTTTTATTTTTTGATGGGGGGAGGGGGAGGGTTGTTGCCCTTGGCCAGTGTCCCTCCTAATTGAAAAAATAAATAAATAAAAATATCACCACCCATATCTTCCCAACACAAATACTGACAACAGCCCCTGTGTCAGGCTGTATGTACCAGATGAGGCCGTGTCAATGCTCACCTTTGAGAACGTCATATTTGAGGCGCCAGACGTGAGACAGCAACTCATAGCCAAGGTTGCTGTCGTCTCCGCTAGCTGGTACGTGGAGTCCTCTCGAGTATTGGTGTCAGTCTGGTAAACTCGGGAGCTCCCTGCCTGTGTCTGTACATCCTTATACAAGACACTTCTTAAATTTAGGGTAATTCTTTTGGCTCTGTCTTCTAGAGACTGGTACCCCTCAGTGGGCCCTTTTATATTTATTTATTTGTTTATTTTATTTCATTTTATTTTATTTCATTTCATTTCTTTTTTTTAATTTTTCCTCTCTCTCCTCTCTCTCTCTCTCTCTCTCTCTCTCTCTCTCCTCTCTCTCTTCTCTCTCTCCTCTCTCTCTCTCTCTCTCTCTCTCTCTCTCTCTCTCTCTCTCTCTCTCTCTCTCTCTTCTCTCTCTCTCTCTCATCTCTCTCTCTCTCTCTCTCTCTCCCCCCTTTTTGTTGGCCTTAGCCAGAGTTCCTCTTACATAAAGGAAAGTCTTGTATACTGATGTACATACTTATGGAAGTTAGGATAAAATGTATTGCATGTTGATGTACTGTTTAAAAGCCCAATACCTCACACTACAGACTATTAAAGATGCAGAATCCTTGCTGAACCATCACTGGAACCATGAAAACACCCCTGAAAACACCATAACAACTGAAAGTATTGGATGTAAGAGAGAGCAAAACATTTGGGGAGTGCAGTTTATTATCTGTCTCCCATACAGGGACTGGTGGTGTATCCCTCACATCTGGTCATCAAGGAGTACCCCATGGTCAAGTCCTTGCACACCGATCCGTTCTGATGGAAGCAGTTGGAGGGTGTGGAGGATGTGGTGAGAATGACTGTCCTTATCGCCCATCCGTTATATCCTTCAGTATCTTCTTTTCTTCACCTGCACTGTGTTTTTTCCTCTTGCATCCTTCAGTAATATTGTTTTCTTCATGCCTCCTGTGTTCTTTTTGCTTCTGTTTTATCCTTCATTATACCTTTCTGTTATATCCTTCAGTGATATCCTTTTTCTCCTCCTGCAGTGTATTCTTTTTTCCTCTTATCATATCATGTATCCTTCAATGATATCTTTTCTTCATCTTTGCTGTATTCTTTTTCCTCACTACCTTATCCTTCATTATCCATTTCTTCATTCATCCTGTATTCCTCTTTCTTCTTTCTTTAATGCACACTTTCCTCCACACACACAATTTAAACCTTTCTATCATGCATAGTTACCCTCACCCCCTCCTTGCTCCACGCACAACACACACACACGCACGCACGCATGCACGCACGCACGCACCGCACGCACGCACGCACGCACGCACGCACACACACAAATGATGTTATGGTGATGTGACACAGTTGGAGGATGGAGTGCTGAGTCTGTTGCTGCAGTCAGTAGACATGCTGGCTGCTGGCTGACGGAGTGTACTGTGGTCCCGTTGATTTCACTCTCAGCAATGACTCCAAGAAGACCATAGCAGAGTACCAGGTGTGTATTGTGAAGAGGTGAATTGAATGGCTGTATTTTTCATTCTTTCTTCTGTTGGTAAAAGAATGTCAAAAGCAAGCTCGTTCTTCGCTTTCTTGTCTTCCTGTAGTCATTTTTATTGCTTTTATATTCTTTCCACTAATTCTTCTCTCTTCCTCTACTTCCTACAGTCACTTTCATTTAAGTTTTCTCTTCATTTCACTAATTCTTTTCACTCTCTATTTCTTATAGCCACTTCCATTACTCTTTCTTATTCTCCTCTCTCTCCTCCATGTCTCACAGCCATTTTCATCGTCCTTTTCTAGTTCACTAATTCTTCTCACTTCCTCTGCTTCAAGATAACTGGACCACAGGAGCATGTTGTCACAGCTCTAGGGAAACTGTGCACATCCCTCAGCAGTATCATAGCTATCCCAGTAGTGACAGAATATTTGGACACTCACTACAATGCAAGGAAAGTTTACGTCAAGGACCAGATCTTGTGCTGCTCTTGGAGAAACATTGTGCATCTCTTGAACGAGAGTGAGACTGGGGACCCTCTTCTAGATAATCGGAATGGTTCTGAAGTTAGCCTTGTAGACGTCTTCTGTCCCTAAGGATCCTCCAGTCCTTGCATCTCCCCTTTGGCACCATATCTTGTGCTGCTCTCAGAAAAACGTGCTTCTCTGGAATGAAACTGAGAGTGAAGATAGTGTTTCAGGTGCTGGGAATAGTACTGAACTTAGTCTCATTTCTGGTGTCCCTGTGCATCTCTCAGTCCTTATATTAATGTGATGTCTTGCTAACTCTCATGCTGTCTCACTCAGTTTGGTACAATTGTTTACTGCAAGTTTAGAGTTTAGTTTTCAATGTAAGGTCACTGATAGTAAAAGGAGTGGTTGAATGCTTCTCTTTCTCATCTTGTCTTCCTTTTCCTTGTCTTCTTCCTCATTTACTTGCATTTCTCTCATTCTCTACCTCCTGGTCTTTTCCTTCATCTCTCTCTCTCTCTCTCTCTCTCTCTCTCTCTCTCTCTCTCTCTCTCTCTCTCTCTCTCTCTCTCTCTCTCTCTCTCTCTCTCTCTCTCTCTCTCTCTCTCTCCAGGATGGAGCAGTTTTCGTGGTGAGACACACAGGGAACCTTAACTCTCATGCCTTGGGTCTTATGGGAACTGTTTTCAAAGAGGAAGAGTCTGGTTTGTGGTAAGACACACTGGGAACCTTAACTTTTATCCACATATTGTGAAATGACTGAGGTGTTATGGGAACTGTTTTCAAAGAGTCTGGTTTGTGGTAAGAAGTGCAGGGAACCTTAACTTTTATAACCATATTGTGAAATGCCTGAGGTGTTATGGGAACTGTTTTCAAAGAGTCTGGTTTGTGGTAAGACACACTGGGAGCCTTAACTTTTATCCCCATATTGTGAAATGCCTGAGGTGTTATGGGAATTGTTTTCAAAGAGGACTCTGGTTTGTGGTAAGAAGTGCGGGGAACCTTAACTTTTATTCCCATATTGTGGAATGCCTGAGGTGTTATGGGAGCTGTTTTAAAAGAGGAGTCTGGTTTTTATGATTGCTTGGTTGATGATGCAGAATACTATTAACTATTTCCTCAATCATGAAAAAAATGTCCTTGGAAAATCCCATCAACTTTCATAAGGACTGTTTTCATAATGAGTCATGTTCTCATAGGTGTTTCTTTCTTCTGGTGATGCAGAATACTTGTTAAACCAGAAACATGAAGTACCCTTGAAAATTCCAGTATTTCTAAACGTCACTGAGATGGTTAGTCCAGTGACTGTGTTTTGTTGTTTTCTTGTGTATATTTTGTCTCTTTCATTCCACATAGTTCTCTTGTTTCTTCTCAGGATCAAAAGATATTGATTGAGATACTGGGGAGGGATGTGAGTGCATGGCCAAGGTGAGGCCCAGATCTTTACAGAGGTGAGTAGAGAGAGAGGTGTGTGTGTGTGTGTGTGTGTGTGTGTGTGTGTGTGTGTGTGTGTGTGTGTGTGTGTGTGTGTGTGTGTGTGTGTGTGTGTGTGTGTGTGTTTTATGCACAGACAGAAAACATGCATTTTTTGTATCATTCCAACATTTTCCTCTTCTCAACTTTCCTGTTGCCCTTCCAAATATCCAGCTTTTCTTTGATCCTTCAGTGAAAAACCTCCCTTTCCTTAACTCTTTGTTGTATCCCCTCAATATCCAGCCTTTGTTTGTCTCTGCAATAATGGATCTTTTCTGTGTATTTCCTCCAGGATCTATTTACCCAAGAACAACTTGTCAACAATTCCTGTAGATGTCGTCATCAGTGAGGTCAGTGTTAGATACCAATTTGCTGCTCAGGTGTCTGTTGTACCTGCTGGCTGGCATCTCCACTTTGTCTCTCCTGGTAACCAAGTCTGTATGTGTATGTGTATCTATTAATTTATTTCTGTGTGTATTGTGTCTGTCTATCTGTGTGAATGTGGGGAGTTTGGGGTGAATCTCGCTTGATACCTGATGGGGATGGATTGCTGTGTGCCTCTCAGTGCAGCAGCCTGTCAGTCCAGATGGCATTTGACAGCTGTTTTCTCACTCCACATATTTACACAAAGGTGCTGACAGATTAGCAGCAGGAGTGGGAACTGCAGTGGCTGTAACTAACATGACTTCACTGGTACCAATCCAGACCACCTGGCTTCCAGAGGGACAGGCTTGTGTCACCCTGACCTTACCTCTACCTATACATCTACCACTGCACTACATTTGGAATCTGGTTGAGTACATGTACTCAGACCCAAGCCTGATGTGTGTGTGTGTGTGTGTGTGTGTGTGTGTGTGTGTGTGTGTGTGTGTGTGTGTGTCTTTGTCTATCTCTCTTGAAATCAAGTCATTGTTGTGTCTTGGAGGGAATAAGAGTGTGTTTGTGACTATCTATCTATCTATCTATTTGTTTAAATAAAGTTGTTGGTAGCATCTGAGGGAATGAGAGGAGTGTGAGCTCAGTATGATGTGCAAGGAGTTTATGGATGTTTTAACGTTTTGTAATTTAAGTATTTATTAGTGTGCATATCTTTTTTGCATGCAAGATTGTAATACCTTACTTTATCATTTTGTCTGCATCTAACATACAGTCTCTCTCTCTCTCTCTCTCTCTCTCTCTCTCTCTCTCTCTCTCTCTCTCTCTCTCTCTCTCTCTCTCTCTCTCTCTCTCTCTTCACCAATTCTCCTTACAGGCTTGGTGGTGTATCCTGAACATTTGAAGATCCAGGAGAACTCTGTCACCAAGAACCTGCAAATGAATGTCATTGGGTGGCTGATGGCAGCTCCTCAAGTGAACCCAGAGGTGAGGGAGGCTGTCACTGGAGGGAGCAGGGAAGTAGGGGTTAGAGTGAAGATGTTTAGAAAAGAGGGATGCAGCACTGTGGTTGTGAAGAGTAGCCATCATTTTTATTTTAAGGGTGTTAAGTTATTTGGCTTGTAGTGCAGTGGTCAATGAGACTATCCCTTTCCAATGGGGACCCAAAATAAGAATAAAGACCGACTTCATATTCTGAGTGTTAATGGAAGTAAGAATAATAATCAGAAATAGCAACCATTATCACTATCCTCAGTTTCTTCATGTCAAGCTTGATAAAGTTAGATTTAAAAAAGAAATAGGAAGGAACTGGTTCTCAGATTGAGTGATAGATGAATGAAATAGACTCAGTAGTTAGGTTAGTGCTGAGTCATTAGGGAGCTTTAAAAGATTAGACAAATTTATGCATGAGGATGATAGTGAAAATAGGTAAGCACATTTCCTGCAGGGATTGTCATGTGTAGACCAGACGGCTTCTTGCAGTTTCCCTTGTATTCTTACAATTATTATACCACTGATATGATGCCACAACACAATGGTAATGGTGGTGATGGTGTGTTCCCGAGTGATGCAGGTGATAATGGGGCCTTGATATGAGTGTCGAAGGCATGGAGGGTCCCATCACCTTTGCTCCTGTGACCTCTGGCTCTTCTAAAAAGGGAGTTGCATCCTTCACGGTATTTTTATGTCTGCTGGTGTGTAGTGGTAAGGATTATCCAAGATTGGAGAAGTGTCTTGGGACCTTCCTCATGAAAAAATTCGTCATAGGGAAAAGAAAATACAGAAGCAGGCAGGGAGTTCCAGAGTTTACTGGTGAAAAGGATGAAAAATTGTTAATAATGGTGAACTCTTGTATTGGAGAGGTGGACCACCACCATCACCACTACTTATTCTCCACAGATCACTGGGCTAATAAAGTACAGTATGATGGGTGCCTTGGAGAAGCTGTGCCTTGAGTTGAAGGCTGCAGTTACCTTCAGAAAAGAGCAAAGCTGCAACAAGTCATCCAAGTACTTTGTCAAGAAGGTTTATGTTGAAGGCAACCTCCTGCACTGCTCTCAGGAGAACAGTGGGACTCATGGATGCCTCCAAGACCCACAGAGGATTGGAAGGCATAAATTCAATCTTGGATAACTATTGACATTTAAAACTGGTGACTCCAATTGTCAGATTGTAGGTGGGAAAGTTTAAAGGGTTGATTGATGGGAACATTGTTGATCTTAATTTTTTTTTGGTAAAGTACTGTAAATCACATGCATGTGAAGTTTCAAATGGATGAAATAGCATGAATCGTATTGTAGTTGAATTGTTCTTTGTAGCTGGAAAAAAAATTAGGGTTGATTAATGGGGAAACTATTGTTCAAAATCCTTTTATTGTAAACTAGATCATGTACATAGTTGTGAATTTTTTTTGGGAATGAAATAGCATGAATGATATTGTAGTTGTTTGTGTTGTACTATGGGTAAACCACTGGAAAAAATGTAGTAGTTGTGAACAAAATTGGATTAACTAAACATCCCTGAGGTTGTAGTTGCGAAATTTTGGTGTAAATTAATGTAAACAATGAAATAGTTACTTAATCATTAAAGTTTTAATCTTATATTAGGAGTCATTGGAAATTAGCTAAAATAAACACCCTTATATCATCTTAACCCTATAATGACTAACCAACTTTCCTCTCAAATCATAGCATAGTTTTAACACAAGTAAGCAGTGCACAGCTTTGCCAAATGTTGTCATAAATCTGTGTTGGAAATATAGTCTTCATCAAGCATTATTGTTGTGTGAGTTATCATTGCTGTCATGTGTTGTTTTAAGGAGACACTGATTTTGCAGTTTTTTTTTTTTTTTTTTTTTTTTTCCTACACCTATTCAAAAGTTTAAAAATCTTTCAGTTTTCTGTGCATGTGTTCTAGTGTCCTCTGCATTCTTTCTTGTCATTCTTTCATACTCAGAGCTAAATGCATTGAACTAACATTCCCATTTCTATTATTCAGCAACTCATGAAATTAACACCAGAGTAGTTTGGTGTTATGGAAACTCTGAGAGAGAGAGAGAGAGAGAGAGAGAGAGAGAAAGAGAGAGTCCTTTTTTCCTCTTCTCTCTCATGTCATGGCCCAGGACAGGGTGATGTCCTTGGAACATCATCATTTGCATTCCCTAATCACAGACAGATGTGCCTCCTCACTCCTCCATGTTGGAGAAAATAATTGCGTTAATGAACATGTCTTGCACTTTATCATTACTTTTTATTATTATTATTATTATTATTATTATTATAATTATTACTACATTTACAGTAGTCCCTCACTGTTAGCAGTTCAATTAGTGTAGCCAAACCAATGTCAAAAGTGAAATTTGCCAAACGTGAATAGTACTATAAATGGGGTTCACCCTTTTGACTTGCATTTGAAAGCAAAGACATTATACATGAAACATTAACAGCAATATAGAATACAATAGATAATAGATGACAGATGTTATTTACCTTTAATTATTTATAGTTAAGCCTGGTGAGAGGAGCGAGTGTGGTAATTGTGTAGGTGCACTATTAATATTTGGCACCCAAACCAGTGTCATCCATATCCAAGTGTCCATGCCCTCCACCACTTGTAGAGGCTGCACTCCTGGGGACAAACACCAAAGATGTGGTTAATTGCTGCAAAAAAACAGTAAGATGGCTGTTGGGAGGTTCACAAAAATCAAACAATGCACATGGACGACAAACTGGATCAACACCATTCTGTTACGTCAGTAAGTGGTGCACCAAAAGTGGATCTGATGTGCCAGTTTGGGTGTTGGTACCAGTTCAAACCTATTGCCAAACTGAAACAAGAGGGACCACTGTATATCTCCATCAATCAATCTATCTATATATATATATATATATATATATATATATATATATATATATATATATATATATATATATATATATATATATATATTATAAAGCTTTTCAGTAATAAACATTTAGTGTGCAAAAATTTTTAGTACATCTAAACTATAGTAACTTGTGTCTTCCTTACAAGTGGTGTCATCCACCATTCTTTCTCTCCCCTCTTAAAAAGTGGGAAAAGGAAGACTGCTGGACCACACCACAAGTTTTAACAACAAAAAAAGGTTCATACAAACTTTACTCTGCTGCATGGACTGTATCAGCTTGTATTCAGGCAGGTCAAGTTGGGCGATACAAGTGTGTGCTGGAAGGAAGCTGTCATCTGCTGGCTTTTGGATTATCAACTTGGAAGCCTGGGTGTGTGTGTGTGTGTGTGTGTCTAAGAGAATCAGTTTGAGTGAGTAGTGGGAGGGAGTTTTTAAGTATGTGAGAGTAAAAGAAGGGGTTTTGTAGAGAGAGAGAGAGAGAGAGAGAGAAGAGAGAGAGAGAGAGAGAGAGAGAGGAGAGAGAGAGGAGAGAGAGAGAGAGAGAAGAGAGGAGAGGAGGAGACGAGAGAGAGAGAGAGAATTTTGTGTGTGTAGGAGAGAGAATACAAGAAATTATTTCTATTAAGAGAGAATTTTGCGTATGTATAGGAGAGAGAATACAAGAAATTATTTTTATTAAATTTATTACTATTATTCTAAATTTATTCATATTTCAGAGGAATGACTGACAGAAGAGACAAAGAAAAGAGGAGGAAGAATATAAGAAAGGAAGGAAGGAAGAGAAGAGGGGGACATGAGAAGGATGAAATAAAGGAGAGAGAGAGAGAGAGAGAATGTTACTGATTGTGAGAATTAATTATCATTATTATTATTATGTTCAAAATGTATTATTTATATTTGCATTGTTTTTTTCCAGAAGTGATAGAAAGAAGGAAGAGGAGAAGATAGATGATAATAAGGAGGGAAGAAAGAGAAAGAGAGAGAGAGAGAAGACAACAAAGAAGGAAGAGGACATGAGAGAAGAATGAGGTTAATAGAAGAGGAAGAAAAAAAGAAGAAATGAGAGAAAGATAGAAAAGATAAAAGAAAAATAAATCCTCCCCCCAGCCCCCCTTTCTCTCTCTCTCTCTCTCTCTCTCTCTCTCTCTCTCTCTCTCTCTCTCTCTCTCTCTCTCTCTCTCTCTCTCCCACAATCCACAGACCCACAGTATGTCTCCCACAGTATGTTGACAAACCCAGTCACTCCCCACAGCCTCTCACAAATATACCTCTCTCTCTCTCTCTCTCTCTCTCTCTCCTCTCCTCTCTCTCTCTCTCTCTCTCTCTCTCTCTCTCTCTCTCTCCATGCCTAAGAGAGGAACCTGGTCAGTCCCTGTGAGAAATTTTGCAACATTTTCTGTTCAAGCAAGAGTTCATGAAAGACTTCCCATTCCCAAACAGTACAAATGACTGGATGGTCTGGGAAGTATTCACTCTGGAAATACAGTGAGGGGTTAATGAAAGGAAGAATATTGGAAAATGTGTGTTAATTTAGATTCCTGTGGTGTGTGGATGGAAGGACTGGGTGAATATAGACAGCAGAAGAGGTGAGGAGTGTATGCTAACTAAAGGCAGGAAGTGAAGGACTGGATAAATATTAGACAGAAGAGGTGATAGAAGCAATGGACTAGATATACAGAGATAAGGAAGGGTTGGATAAATATTAGACAAGAGGTGATAGAGGCAAAGAAGGACTAGATATGTAGAGACAAGGAAGGGCTGGATAGAGGAGGTGACAGAGGCAAAGACTGTACACTAATAATGAAAAATAGATGAAATGAATGACAGAGGGAAGATGAAAGAGCGAAGAACAACTAAAATGGATGATAAGCAGGTGGAAATACCTACAAACAAGCCTATCAACACCCAAACACCCCTGACACACACACACACACCCCAGCTCCTCCAGTGTGAAAGATATTCATGTATAAGCAAGCCATTTTAGCCCACAATCCAAACACTTCACCCCTAACCTGACGTACCAGCATGCACACTCACTGCTGTGTTGCTGGTTTTGCTGGACGTGTCATTCCTGATTGCTGTCAGTTCATTTTGGCCTAAAACCTTCATGCTTCATCCTTCACTTCCTGTTGTGAAACTGTTGCAAAGAAGGGAGAGTTTTTGTTGCAACATGAATTCCAAATCAGATTCAGTACTTTTATGAAATCTTTCAAGACGACAACCCTGATATTGAACTTCATCACCACACACACACACACACACACACACACACACACACACACACACACACCAGTTACAATGCTTACTTCAGTGCACACTCTTCACTCCTTTAGAGATGAGCAAATGAGTGAACAGTGAATAAATCTGTTAATAAGCACACTGTGTTTTGGTGCAAAGAATCAGACACTGCCATATTTTCACTGCCGTTCGCCACTCATGTCCAATGAAAGGTTTGTGGTCTGCCTTCACCATAGTCTTCCTGGCACTTACAAATCAGGGCCACAAACTGAGGAGAGCATTAGAGTACTTGGAAGGAAACCACTGGGAAGATCTTGAGATGGTGTGTGGAGGAAGGCATGACAACACTCAACAATAAGGAAGAAATTGTCTACAGCTGCAAGTGTGAGATACTCATGGGCTGTCCAACCCCAGAAGGGAAATTATGGACAAATAATGATGCAATGAAAGGCACACCTGAATGGACTGCTGGCCAGCTGATGTCTCTTGAATGCTCCTCTTCCTCCTCTTGGTTTTACTCCCTGCGTGGTGGCACTGGTGTCATGTCTCCCAGTCGGTCTGTGGAATTTTTTTTTTTTTATGTAGGAAGGACACTGGCCAAGGGCAACAAAAATCCAATAAAAAAAAATGCCCACTGAAATGCCAGTCCCATAAAAGGGTCAAAGCAGTGGTCAAAAATTGATGAATAAGTGTCTTGAAACCTCCCTCTTGAAGGAATTCAAGTCATAGGAAGGTGGAAATACAGAAGCAGGCAGGGAGTTCCAGAGTTTACCAGAGAAAGGGATGAATGACTGAGAATACTGGTTAACTCTTGCATTAGAGAGGTGGACAGAATAGGGGTGAGAGAAAGAAGAAAGTCTTGTGCAGCGAGGCTGCGGAAGGAGGGGAGGCATGCAGTTAGCAAGATCAGAAGAGCAGTTAGCATGAAAATAGCGGTAGAAGACAGCTAGATATGCAACATTGCGGCGGTGAGAGAGAGGCTGAAGACAGTTAGAGGAGAGGAGTTGATGAGACGAAAAACTTTTGATTCCACCCTGTCTAGAAGAGCAGTATGAGTGGAACCCCCCCCAGACATGTGAAGCATATTCCATACATGGACAGATAAGGACCTTGTACAGAGTTAGCAGCTGGGAGGGTGAGAAAAACTGGTGGAGACGTCTCAGAATGCTTAACTTCATAGAACCTATTTTAGCTAGAGATGAGATGTGAAGTTTCTAGTTTAGATTAATAAGAAAAAGAGAGACCAAGGATGTTCAATGTAGAAGTGGGGGACAGATGAGTGTCATTGAAGAAGAGGGGATAGTTGTCTGGAAGGTTGTGTTGAGTTGATAGATGAATGAATTGAGTTTTTGAGGCATTGAACAATACCAAGTTTGCTCTGCCCCAATCAGATATTTTAGAAAGATCAGAAGTCAGGCATTCTGTGGTTTCCCTGCATAAGCTGTTTGCTTCTTGAAGGGTTTGACATCTACGAAAAGACATGGAAAAGTGCAGGGTGGTATCATCAGCATAGGAGTGGATAGGACAAGAAGTTTGGTTTAGGTCATTGATGAATAATAAGAGAGTGGGTAACAGGACAGAACCCTGAGGAACACCACTGTTAATAGATTTAGAAGAACAGTGACCGTCTACCACAGCAGCAATAGAACGGTCAGAAAGGAAACTTGAGATGAAGTTACAGAGAGAGGGATAGAAGCTATAGGAGGGTAGTTTGGAAATCAAAGCTTTGTGTCATACTCTATCAAAAGCTTTTGATATGTCTAAGACAACAGCAAAAATTTCACCAAAATCTCTAAAAGAGGATGACCACGACTCAGTAAGGAAAGCCAGATAACCAGTAGAGTGGCCTTGACAGAATCCATACATAAAAGGTGATGAGATAGAAGGTTGTAAAGTGATAGATGTTTAAGAATCTTTCTGTTGAGGATAGAATCAAAAACTTTTGATAGGCAGGAAATTAAATCAACAAGACATAGTTTGAGGGATTAGAACAGTCACACTTTTTAGGAACAGGCTGAATGTAGGCAAACTTCCAGCAAGAAGGAAAGGTAGATGGTAACAGACAGAGTTGAGTTTGACTAGGCAAGGCACAAGCAAAGAGGCACAGTTTTTGAGAACAATAGGAGGGACCCCATCAGGTCCATAAGCATTCCGATGGTTTAACATCATTGCAAAGAATTTTAATAGGCAGCAGCAGCAGCAGCAGCAGCAGCAGCAGCAGCAGCAGCAGCAGCAACAGCAGCAGCAGCAGGGTGGAGGAGAGAGAGGAACAAGCCCTGAATTGTCCAAGGTAGACTTTTTAGCAAAGGTCTGAGCAAGGAGTTCGGCTTTAGAGACTGATGTGATAGCAGTGGTGCCATCCGGTTGAAATAAAGGAGAGAAAAAGAAGCAAAGAAGAGATGTTTTTGGCTAGTTGCCAGAAGTCATGAGGGTAGTTAGATCTAGAAAGATTTTGACACTTTCTGTTAATGAAGGAGTTTTTGGCTAGTTGGAGAACAGATGTGGCATGACTTTGGGCAGAAATATAAAGCGCATGAGATTCTGGGGATGAAAGGTTCAAATACCTTGTGTAAGCCACCTTTCTACCATGTATAACACAAGAACAGGTCGTGTTAAACCAAGGTTTAGAAGGTTTAGGTCGAGAAGAAAAGTGAGAGATATATGCCTCCATACCAGATACTATCAACTCTGTTATGCGCTCAACACGCAGTCAGATTAGAAAACTGAGCATCACATCTTCAGAGCATGTGTGTGATGACAACTTGCCAGTTTTTGATGCCTTCCATTGCAGTAAGTCAAGCACCAGAGCTTTGGTCTGTGGGCTTTACAATTCATCATTTCTTTTTTTTTCTTTTTCTTTTTTTCAGTGCAAACCTTTCCACCACTTTGTGGACATGACATGACATGACAATTAAAAACTTTCAGATTTTGGAATTTTGGACCGAGAATTCTCAATTGTGCCAACAAAATACAGTATTCACCTGAACCACCTGTCAGTCACAAGGCTCCCAGTGAGGTGTGATTGTTCCTGAGTCATGGAAGTCTCCCAAGGTTTCTTCCACTTGCTCTCCGTGTTACCACCTGCAGGGAAAACGCACACATCAATACTCCTGCTGCTTGATACATGTTTGATTCACAACTTAGTCTAGAATTTAACCATTCACTACAACATTACACAGCATGGAAGGCACAGCTGAAAACATTTATATGCACATTCAAGAAAGGAAACAACTAAAGAAGCAGATTGTGCAATTTCTAGTCAGTATAGTGCATAGACATGGCTGTGAAAGAAAAGAAATGCTTCATGTTGGTCTGGGAGTCAGGAAAGATGTAATAAGTACTAGTAGTTAAAAGAGTTCATCACCAGGTAGGACAAGATGGATAACTAATTTTTTCACACCCTCGTCTCTGGTAAAAGTCACTCACAAAAATGATTGACCCCGGGCAGGTCTTTTTCCACTCAACCTTCCACATCTTCTAATCTTTGGTGGATTAACTTAATAAGTAAAAGTTTCCATATGAAGGGCGGCAGTTCACTCAAAGGAAGGGGATCAAGTAAATCCATTCACACCTTTTTTGCTATGGGCCTTCCCTCCCCTTCATTTCTCTCTCTCTCTCTCTCTCTCTCTCTCTCTCCTCTCTCTCTCCTCTCTCTCTCATCCTCTCTCTCTCTCTCTCTCTCTCTCTCTCTTTAATAGGCTGTTTGGATAACTATTTCACTCTAGAGAGAGAGAGAGAGAGAGAGAGAGAGAGAGAGAGAGAGAGAGAGAGAGAGAAGACGAGAGAGAAGAGACGAGAGAGACGAGAGACGAGAGAGAGAGAGAGAGAGACACACACACACACACACACACACACACCACACACACACACACACACACACACACACACACACACACAAACACACACACACACACACACACACAGAGTTTGGCCAGTGCTGGGAGGGGTCGGTTGACTTGACACGTATTCCCACACCTGGACACCCAGCAACCACCACCACCACTTAGCAGCCTGCAAAGATCCTCAGTGGATGTGAAATCACTCGGTGATATCAAAAGAGAAGATGGTGACCAGCATGAGGCCACATATTTTTGAGGGCTTCATGGATGAGGACCTCAGCGTAGCACACACAGATAAACCAATCTGGAAAATTGAAGCAAGACAATGTAAAAATAGAAGAAATATGCAGCTTAACAGCGATGATAAAGGTGTTGAAGGAAGGAAGAGAAGTGGGTGGTGACAATGTAAAAAAGATATCCAGTGATATATTAGAGATGAAAAGAGAGAGATGGAAAGAAAAAAAAGAAAACAAAGAACTAAGAGAAGAGGTGACAAAAATAGTGAACTTAAACAAGAAGTACTGTGAAGAAATTAAGAAACTCAAGGGAGGAGAATGAAGAGTTACAAAAAACTTTGCAAGAGAAAGGAAGTTAAAAGTTGGAAAGAAGAGGGAGAACAACAACAAGAGGTGGAGATGGAGGAGATAATAAGGCAACAGCAACAGGAACACAATAAGGATATTAAAAAGAAAGGATTAAAATATCAAAGGGAAAAGGTAATCTTGTGAGAGACACAGTACAGAGAAAGATGTGTGTGGTAGTATTTAGGATTAAGGAGAAGGACCTACCCATGAAAATAGCTTGTGAGAAATAAGTGAAAAAGGGGTAAGGAAATTATAGAAGTGGTGGAGGAAGGAGAGGGAATAATTGAACACACTGAAAAGGTTTACAGGATTGGAAAGTATGAAGAAAGCAGAACAAGACCAAGGAAAATAAGATTCATGTCACAAACACCAGCAGAACATGTCTTGCAAGGAACAGGAAAATTGGCAAATGACGGAATGAAGGAAATATAGATAAAAAAAAGACATGAATGAAGAAGAAAGTGAAGAACTGAGAGTAGAGGCTCAGTCAAAAAAACGGGAAGAACACAAGAACAAGCAAAAAGATTCACCTGGAAAGTCATGGACATGAAAATGAGGAAATGGTGACACAAAGATGCCACACAAGATCACCAAGCAGAAGTTTATAGATTATGCTATACTAACATAGGTGGTTCGGTGTCCAGCCTATTGGAACTTACAGACTACTTAAAGAACAATAAACAAGATGTGGTATGTTTAACAGAAACCAAACTAAAAAGGAAATAAAGTTGGATGAGAGAGAAGAGAGAGAGAGAGAGAGAGAGAGAGAGAGGAGAGAGAGAGAGAGAGAGAGAGAGAGAGAGAGAGAGAGAGAGAGAGAGAGAGAGAGAGAGAGAGAGTGTGAAGAGACACACTAAGGGGAACAAGGAAAGCAAGAAAATAAGTGACAGGCGCTGGAAAAAAAAAATGGAGATAAACAATGAATTACAGACATGGAGGAGGAGTAGGAGGAGAGGAAACAGGAGAGCGACTACGATAAAAAAATAAATAAATAAATAAATAAATACATAAAAAAAATGAAAGGGGAAGAGGGAAGAAGAAAGAAGATAATGAGAGGGGGGAAGGAGGGAGAAAAGGAGGGAGGGTAGGGAGATAAAAAGGGAGGAAGGGAAGGGGGAAGGAAGGTTGGGTCCAGGCCGATCGTTGCACAAGACAAAGGGGAAGGAAGGTTGGGTCCAGGCTGATCGTTGCACAAGACAAAGGGGAAGGAAGGTTGGGTCCAGGCCGATCGTTGCACAAGACAAAGGGGAAGGAAGGTTGGGTCCAGGCTGATCGTTGCACAAGACAAAGGGGAAGGAAGGTTGGGTCCAGGCTGATCGTTGCACAAGACAAAGGGGAAGGAAGGTTGGGTCCAGGCTGATCGTTGCACAAGACAAAGGGGAAGGAAGGTTGGGTCCAGGCTGATCGTTGCACAAGACAAAGGGGAAGGAAGGTTGGGTCCAGGCCGATCGTTGCACAAGACAAAGGGGAAGGAAGGTTGGGTCCAGGCTGATCGTTGCACAAGACAAAGGGGAAGGAAGGTTGGGTCCAGGCTGATCGTTGCACAAGACAAAGGGGAAGGAAGGTTGGGTCCAGGCTGATCGTTGCACAAGACAAAGGGGAAGGAAGGTTGGGTCCAGGCTGATCGTTTGCACAAGACAAAGGGGAAGGAAGGTTGGGTCCAGGCTGATCGTTGCACAAGACAAAGGGGAAGGAAGGTTGGGTCCAGGCCGATCGTTGCACAAGACAAAGGGGAAGGAAGGTTGGGTCCAGGCTGATCGTTGCACAAGACAAAGGGGAAGGAAGGTTGGGTCCAGGCTGATCGTTGCACAAGACAAAGGGGAAGGAAGGTTGGGTCCAGGCTGATCGTTGCACAAGACAAAGGGGAAGGAAGGTTGGGTCCAGGCTGATCGTTGCACAAGACAAAGGGGAAGGAAGGTTGGGTCCAGGCCGATCGTTGCACAAGACAAAGGGGAAGGAAGGTTGGGTCCAGGCTGATCGTTGCACAAGACAAAGGGGAAGGAAGGTTGGGTCCAGGCTGATCGTTGCACAAGACAAAGGGGAAGGAAGGTTGGGTCCAGGCTGATCGTTTGCACAAGACAAAGGGGAAGGAAGGTTGGGTCCAGGCTGATCGTTGCACAAGACAAAGGGGAAGGAAGGTTGGGTCCAGGCTGATCGTTGCACAAGACAAAGGGGAAGGAAGGTTGGTCCAGGCCGATCGTTGCACAAGACAAAGGGGAAGGAAGGTTGGGTCCAGGCTGATCGTTGCACAAGACAAAGGGGAAGGAAGGTTGGGTCCAGGCTGATCGTTGCACAAGACAAAGGGGAAGGAAGGTTGGGTCCAGGCTGATCGTTGCACAAGACAAAGGGGAAGGAAGGTTGGGTCCAGGCTGATCGTTGCACAAGACAAAGGGAAGGAAGGTTGGGTCCAGGCCGATCGTTGCACAAGACAAAGGGGAAGGAAGGTTGGGTCCAGGCTGATCGTTGCACAAGACAAAGGGGAAGGAAGGTTGGGTCCAGGCTGATCGTTGCACAAGACAAAGGGGAAGGGAAGGTTGGGTCCAGGCTGATCGTTGCACAAGACAAAGGGGAAGGAAGGTTGGGTCCAGGCTGATCGTTGCACAAGACAAAGGGGAAGGAAGGTTGGGTCCCAGGCTGATCGTTGCACAAGACAAAGGGGAAGGAAGGTTGGGTCCAGGCCGATCGTTGCACAAGACAAAGGGGAAGGAAGGTTGGGTCCAGGCTGATCGTTGCACAAGACAAAGGGGAAGGAAGGTTGGGTCCAGGCTGATCGTTGCACATGACAAAGGGGAAGGAAGGTTGGGTCCAGGCTGATCGTTGCACAAGACAATTTATGTTCTCGGCGTAAACAATCATAAATTTTTCTGTACCATCACATTAGAGGATGCACAGTGTGAGGAGGAGGAGGAGGAGGAGGAGGAGGAGGAGGAGGAGGAGGAGGAGGAGAAGGATGGTGGGTGTGGTAGAAGAAAAAAAAAATTGTAGAGAAGAGGAGCAAAACAGAGAGAGAGCTGTGGCAGAACTGCATGGAAAAGAATGAGTGGTAAACAAATGAGGAGTAAGATGAATAACACGAAAAAATATGAGGTAAAAGAAAAAAGATTAAATGCAAAACGCTAAACAGAACAAGGTAATGGATGACAAATGAAACAATGAATTAGTTTGCTTATGAAAATATGAAAAGAACAGTCTCTCTCTCTCTCTCTCTCTCTCTCTCTCTCTCTCTCTCTCTCTCTCTCTCTCTCTCTCTCCAACTACATTTTTCGTCACTGTGGCAGTATATTAATACCTAGTTTAAGGGTGAGAAAGGGGAGAGGGAGAGGGAAAAACGGGATGGTGGGAAATAAACAGGATGAGAGAAGGGAAAATGAGAGGAAAAGGATGGCGGGGAAGAAGGTAGAGGTGGAGTAGAGGGAGGAGTGAGGAGAGAAATGAGGGGTCGGGGATGGGGCAGTGGGAGGAGAGAGAGGAAGAAGGATGAGAGGGAGAAGGAGGGATAGCAGGGGGAAAGGGAGGGGAAGGATGGGAGGGAGAGAGTAACAGGAGCAGTGTGAGGGAGGGGAAAGATGACGGAGTAATGGAGGTCCTTTGTTCTTATGAGGCGAATGATGTGTTCATGGGTACGTCTAGCAATGATGTGACGACGCGGACCGGGCTGGGAACGCTGCATTGGAGGGTCGGTGGGAGTAACAAGAATGACAATAGAGGAATGTGCATTAGTTGGGAAAAAAAAAAAAAAAAAATCACCCCTGAGCTAATGTACCGTATGTGGCCTTTGAATGCTGTTCTGATGAGAGAGCAAAGCGCTTCAAAACACGAGGTTATGAGTCATCACCAGATGAACATTTTCCCTGTCCACGCACAATCAGCAAGGAACAATCATCCACCTCTATTTAACCCGCCATTATTACCTAACAACCCCAACAGATACTGTTTCATTTCCACCAGTTTTCAGACCTCACCTGCAGCGGCCGCGTCACGGTACCTACCTACGTGTCGCTTTCCTGCCACACCGACGCCGCCCCGTGACACTGACGCCAATATTCACAACACAACGAATACTTGCCGCTGCGTGACAGTCTCCGAGCAGAGGGAGGGAGGGAGGGAGAGGCATCAACTCCCCCTAGTGATGGGGTGAGAGGTAGTAAGATGGTTCTTGGTAGTTCGCTCGTCTTAAAACACGCAATGAATCAATCGTTATTATTATTTAAATGTTTGTCTTTTTATCCCAACACTGATTTGTCATTTAGTGCAACATGAAGTCGCTATTTAATATCAACCGATACAATTCGAAAATAAAGCTCGTGAAATGTGGACACAGAGAGAGTAAAAAACACGTCATTATGCTGAGGTCGTCGACTGGCGGGGCGGTGCCTCTATTTGCCCGCCTCTGTCTGGGGAGCTCTTGGAAATGTTGACAATGCAGTGCAACAGTTTAGGGTTATTATTCATTTGATGGATAATTAGTTTAATGCTTTAAAGTTACAACTTCCGACATCTCACAATGATTTCCTGGAACACAATCCTGAATATTGCCACAGGTATGAACACTAAATGCAGAAAATAATTACTTGTCTTGTTGGACTTGCGTAGCATAGTAAAGTATAAACAAAAGTGGGATATTCAAGTGCCATGATAAACTCCAGTAAAGTGAGCTGGTTCTTGATACTAAGTTAAATATAGGACCACTGCAGAAAAAAAAAAATCTAATTTTCAGAAAGAAAACTTGCAAAATTACATCAGAAACAACCCAACGACAGAGAAGGCCGCCCTACAATGCCTGTATATACCACCATACTGTGCCGTGCCCCCCCCCCTCTTGCATTAGAAACACGAGCTCACACAACACATTACCATACCAACAAACAGTAATACCCTCCCCCACAAACACTAGTTACTGTAGAGGCAATTTTCTCTTCCTTGACATGGTAGCTGGCCCCCCCTCCTTCTCTCTCTCTCTCTCTCTCTCTCTCTCTCTCTCTCTCTCTCTCTCTCTCTCTCTCTCTCTCATATTGTAGATACCGTAAGTTATGTAATTAAATCAATCTGACTAGTACACAAGTGTCTTGCTCTTTGAGATTCACTTGCAATATTGAATTATTGTCAGCATACGTACTACAGCTGGAAGTAAACTTCGATATGATTTACCAGTAAGTTAGCGTGACGAATTTCCTGGACGTGGGGTGACCACACAAAGGCGCTGAGGTTACACAGGAAGAGGGATCACTCTCAACATCACTGGGTGTTTGTCCCTCAAGATATGCGCATATATTTGGAGTACCAAGTCTACCGGGAGTGCGTTGCCAACGAAACAAGGAAGCCTTAAGTCCAATGCCGACCAGAACATTACCAGGCAAAACAACCGCTATATGAGCAAGTTCTGTATATGCCGACAATGATATTCCAGCTTATTCTTTCTCAATATTGTCTAGAAACTCAGCGCTCTGATATCAGTAAACCTCTGCAGATGTTGGCAGCCCTGCGGGACCCCCACAACACAGCGCCTTACCACTCGCTGATTGGCTAAACCTTGGCCGCTCACATCTTGCGCCTCGCTGCCTGACGCAAGCCTCGCCGCTCGCCCGCTCAACACCACAGGAAGAAATGCATAGAATCTGTGCGAGGTGTCAGGAAGGGATTTGTGAACCCTTTGGTGGCAATGCACATTGTTCCTGCGTGTTCCTCTCCCCCAGCAGTGATAAAGATGAAGCATTATAAGCCTTTACCTCCCAAGTGCCGCCGTGCAGGAAGCTGGTGAAAAACGGCTTGCCAGCCACCGCCGCCTTCACCATAACAAACTTATTCCACGGTGTGTTTGCGCCACCGAGAGGAATTTAAAGTCCCTCTTGCGCGCTTACAAATGATATTCGATTTTCACGTGTTTGGAATGGAGTCTGCGAGGGATATTAATACGAGGGGGCATTTGATAGGGAAATGATAAATAATGGTGTTGAAATGTTTACATTAAAATACATAACGAGGCAGAAAAAAAGTAGATATTGAGTACACACACACACACACACACACACACACACACGTAAAGCCTGAACAACAAAAAAAAAAATAATAATAAAATAATAATAATCACGTGGAAATAAACAAATTAAGGAAACTTTACACAACCTGCAGTAAAGAGACACGAGTAAAGAAGAGAAAAAGAAAAAAAAGAAAAAGACTAAAAAAGAGTGACCTCCAATTACACGCCCGTCAGGACCAACCACCAACCACCACAAGGGTCTCAAGGAGGAGAATGCACATAGAGAGAGAGAGAGAGAGAGAGAGAGAGAGAGAGAGAGAGAGAGAGAGAGAGAGAGAGAGAGAGAGAGAGAGAGAAACACGGAAGCTATGTGGAAAAGGAAACACAAATTTTGAAAATTTTGAAAACATTTCATCATCTCAATGCACTTTCTCTCTCTCTCTCTCTCTCTCTCTCTCTCTCTCTCTCTCTCTCTCTCTCTCTCTCTCTCTCTCTCTCTCTTCTGCCTCTTCTGTAATCTTTTATTCTCCCGCTAACGAAAAATAAGGATGCTGCTTCATCCCGACCAACAACAAAACACACGAGGAAAGAAATGGTGGATGAGCGCCTTCCTGGATGACATATTCGTCTCCCATGGGATGAGCTCAAAGCCATAACTGCCTGGGAGGTGCCTGGGAGATGAGAGATGCTGCCAAAGATGATAGGATGGTGGAAGTGGCTTAGAGGAGAGATGCAGGGAAATGATGCAGTGGTAGAAGAAATGATAGGATGCAGAAAGAGAAGATAGATGCTGAGAGATGACAGAAAACGAGGAAATACGAGGATAGATTAAGAAAGAAGGGTTGCCTGGTACTATTGCACGAGATGAAAGGATGATGGCGGGAAGGGAAAGACGAGGCATCGAAAAAAGACTAAATCATGGAAGGGAGACATGATGAAAGTGCACCAGAAAAGGAGTAACGAATGCTGGGGAACACACAAACACACACACACACACACACACACACACACACACACACACACACACACACACACACACACACACAGATAATGATACTGAAAGAGATGAAAAGTATGATGCAAGAAAGATGATACTAAGGAAGACATGACTGTGCAGGAAAGAAATAAAATGCTCCAAAAAAGAAAAATAATGGGTGTTGAGAGAGAAAAAAAAAGGCGAAGATAAAGAAAAATAATGGTGGTGTGAAAGTATACTTA
>NW_026973680.1:1010000-1015000 GCF_035594125.1 Scylla paramamosain | reverse complement strand
GCTTCATTCACCGTCGAGTATGAAACAAAGGAGAAATAATGCTGCCCTCCCCCCCCCTTCCCTCCAGGCTTCTACAAAACATCATCATCCCTCAGACAGGCGTAACGCGACCCGCACTTTATAATAAGGAACAATACTATGATCTTTCCCTCTCCAGGATCAAAAGATTACCCTGTAGAAGATAGAAGTACACGAGGAGGGCACCACATCTAATCCTTCACTTCTACATTTCTACGTACAAAATATCACCAATAATTAATACAAAACTAAGCACCGACCCTCACTATGTAAGGAACAACATAATCCTTTCCCTCTTCAGGATCAAAACGATCAACCATAGAAGTAAACGAGGAAGGTACTCCATCATTGCCCTCACCTAAATTTCAGTGTACAAAATATTAATAA
This sequence comes from Scylla paramamosain, assembly GCF_035594125.1. Taxonomy (NCBI): domain Eukaryota; kingdom Metazoa; phylum Arthropoda; class Malacostraca; order Decapoda; family Portunidae; genus Scylla; species Scylla paramamosain. The sequence continues at coordinate 1,014,595 of NW_026973680.1, read as the reverse complement.
TGCAAGACTAAACACGTCATTAATTTAAACTGAGTTTCAGTATATGACCTGTGATCCTTCCATCCCTTTATTAACAAATATTTCCCTTAAGCAAAATGAACACGACTAGCAGACACACACTAACCATACACACATAATTATAAATATATATATATATATATATATATATATATATATATATATATATATATATATATATATATATATATATATATATATATATATATATATATATATATATATATATATATATATATATATATATATATATATATATATATATATATATCATGGATACACAGAAAAAGAATAAAAAGTTGATACTTTTCTTCCCAGAATACAAGACCACTTAAGAGACCAGTAGGAGGTGAGTCAAACGTTGTAAGTGATTGCAGGAGAATTAGTCAAAAAGCAAAATGTGTGAAACAAGCAGCAACAATATGTGACTTATAAAATCCCTATGAGAAAATAAATAAAATAATTTGCCTTGATACACGTGGCAGGTACAAACACATCTCACATCATCTTCAGACAAACTATAATCCCACACACACTCACTCACTTCACACAGGCAGCTGTACAATGACTTATTCTCACCCTCCAAAACACTGAAAATTATTCAATTTATTCCTCAAACTAGAATAATTTCTCTGAGCGTTATGAAATTGTCAGGTACAAGTTTCGAAACATACCTCTTAGTAATCAAATATTTCAAATATTTTAGTGTTTGCACTTTAATTTCCGTTCGGTAATAGCGTCTAGAGCTACTCAGGTGACGAAACAATTAATGTCGTGCCGTCATCTAATGGTCAAATGGTCGAAGTTCAACCAATAAATACAGTAATATATATTACAAAAAAAAAAAAAAAAAAATCTTGGAATTACATAGGAAACACAAACATATCCTAAAATATATGTTGGTAGTATTCTATACCGGGGGAATCTGCTGCCTACGTAACACTACAGGAGGAGGCAGTAGACACCTGCCGAAACGATAATTACTCCCAGTGATGTCTGAAGCTCTGTGATCTTATCAATAACCCAGCTGTGACCTCGCTGAACGTTTCCCTTTGTGTCTCACAACACGGGGGCGGTCACAGCCTGCTCTCTAAAGACAACTTTCTTCCTTCACACAAAACTATATGCACACACACCCTTCACTCAAAGTTCTAAAGTAATATGGCGACTCCTACACCAGCCTCGGAGTCTCCATCTGGGGAAGGGACCACAAATGTCCCGAGGTCGGATTGCTCTTCTGGTATCGACCTTAAGTGTCTTGACATACCCCTCAACATTTTCTTCATTAACTTCTGCAACATACGCGGCCTTACATCTAATTTTCAGTATATAGTACATCACCTCTCCTCTACTAAACCACATCTGTTTTTCATCATTGAAACACAGGAGTCTGAGGCAACTGATGGTAACAAATTTTGTTCCCCTCCTACTTTCTCTATCCTCATTTTCGATCCAAAGCTGGATGTTGCATTTATGTGCGCAACGACTTAACCTTTTCTCGTGCCCACACTCTTGAATCTTCCGAGCTTTCCACCATCTGACTACAACTACAGAGTCACTCTCAAACTAAATTTACCTGTGCTGTATACCTCTCACCTAACTCCTCTGACTATGAGAAATTTTTTGACCACTTATCTTCCAAAGTGGAGCACATTCTGACTCTTCCCTTTTGCGGAGATCTCCATTCTTGGAGACTTCAATGTTCACCACCAGCTTTGGCTTTCCTCTCATTTCACTGACCATCCTGGTGAACTAGCCTTCAACTCTGCTATCCTCCACGACCTAGAACAACTAGTGCAACAACCTACTCGTTTTCCTGACCGTCTTGGGAATACGTCCAACATTCTTGATTTTTTTCGTAACCTTTAATCCTGCTTATGCTGTCACCCTTTCTCCTCCGTTGGGCTCCTCCGATCACAATCTCATATCTGTATCTTGTCCTATCGCTCCAGTCCCTCCTCAGGATCCCCAAAGGCGGAGATGCCTCAAGCGTTTTCCATCTGCTAGTTGGGGGGACCTGAGGAGGTATTTTGCTGATTTTCCTTCCGTGTCAGAGACCCGTCTCTGTATGCTGAACACATAACAGAGGTAATAGTGTCTGACATGGAGGCGTACATTCCTCACTCTTTCTCTTGACCTAAACCTTTCAAGCCCTGGTTTAACACAGCCTGTTTCCATGCTATACATGATGAAGAGGTGGCCCACAAAAGATATTTGAGCCTTCCATCACCTGAATTTCATTCGCTTTATATTTCTGCCCGGAATCGTACTAAATCTTTTCTCTAACTAGCCAAAAACTCCTTCATTAATAGAAAGTGTCAAAATCTTTCAAGATCTAACTCCCTTCGTGACTTCTGGCACCTGACAAAAAACATTTCCAATAAATTTGTATCTTCATCTTTCCCTCCTTTACTTCAGCCTGATGGCACCACTGCCATTTCACCTGTTTCTAAAGCTGAACTCTTCGCTCAAACCTTTGCTAAAAATCTACCTCGGATGATTCAGGGCTTGTTCCTCCCTCTCCTCCACCCTCTGACTACTTCATGCCACCCATTAAAATCTTTTCCCCTAAGTGTTTTTTTTTTTTTTTTTGTGACCTCATGACCTTTCGTTCGTGAGCCGCGGCTTTTCGTGCTTTCATCAACTTCCCTGTGTGGCGTGTTTATCTGTATGTCTAGAAAAAATTATTGTACCATATTATTTTTTATAATTAATATTTATCATTATCATATCGCTCCGGTATGTAGATAAAGAAAAATATTGTTATTATTATTAGAATGATCTTCCAAATACAGAACGCGTTGCATTCCATTATAAATATTCAATGACTGATTTTTAGTTTTATAAAAGTTTTATGAATATAAAATATCCTGCATCTTGCTGTTTTCTTTTTGTCATTTGTTATCTTTGTCATTCTTTGTGTGTGTGTGTGTGTGTGTGTGTGTGTGTGTGTGTGTGTGTGTGTGTGTGTGTGTGTGTGTGTGTGTGTGTGTGTGTGTGTGTGTGTGTGTGCATGTGTAACTGATACAGACTGAAGTTATATCAACAAACAGAAATACAGACAGACAAACAAAGTAAATAAATTAAAACACACAAAACAAAAAGTGGGAAACGAAAATTAAAATAGCAGAGAGAGAGAGAGAGAGAGAGAGAGAGAGAGAGAGAGAGAGAGAGAGAGAGAGAGAGAGAGAGAGAGAGAGAGAGAGAAATTCCCACACTCGTCAATAGCAAAATTAACATTCCAACATCGTTTGTCATGTCCGGAAACTGTTTCTTTTTTAGGAGCGGTAGGATGGCATGAGGGGGAAGAACTGAAGGGGGGAGTCATCAGGGGGGAGGGAGGCATCAAGGGGGAGTATTCTGACTTTTGTCACTCACTTCCCCGTTGGCGATCAGTTGGATTTGGTGATGGGCGATATGAAGGGCTATACTTTCAATCCTCTCTGTCTCTCTTTCTCTCTCTCTCTCTCTCTCTCTCTCTCTCTCTCTCTCTCTCTGAACATTGCAACCCATCGCTTCCACCTATCTTTTCTGTTTCAGTCTTCAGCCTTCGAGCGTGACAATACAGTCATTTCAGCCTTACGATTTCCCGAGTAAGAACGGTAAACAAAATTGGGGAACAAAGCTGAAGGTGAAAGAGATAATTTAGCTATTCATGGAAGTTGGCCTGACTTTATCTAAGGACAGACGAACATACGTACCTAAACATGCAAACACACACACACACACACACACACACACACACATAAAGGACACGAAAATGGATCTCCTAATTTTGGATACTATAATAATAACCATTTCTAAGATCAATATAAAAAAAAGGTTATTATGATACCAGAACGTATATTTGTTAGTGTTTGCTTAGCGGTCCATTTTTTTTTCTTTTCTCGTTTATGTACATATTTTCATTCTTCGGTTTCTTTCATATGCTTTTCTTCATCAGTATTTTTTTTTTTTGTGTGTGTGTGTGTGTGTGTGTATTTGTGTTTAATGATCTAAGTTTTCTTTGCTTGCTTCGATCTATCGCTTTAATCATTCACTTTTATTTTTTATTGTTCACTTTGATCTCATACGTTTTGTTCCTCTATCTGCTTGTTTCTCTTGGCTTTCCATAAGTTTATCTTTTATTTATCATTTGCTTATTCGCATATATCTTCTTCAGACTTTAACTTATCCACCCGTCTAATTCTGCCTGTTTGCACTCACACAAGTATTGCTCCATCTATTGTTCCTTTTCGGCCTCAATCTCTGTCGTCTCTGTATTCATTCACTTTAGGTTTAATTGTTCTTATGTTACGTGATATATATATATATATATATATATATATATATATATATATATATATATATATATATATATATATATATATATATATATATATATATATATATATATATATTACAGTAAGATTGTGAAACTAGTGATTTCGTGAAATCCCTAAAACTTTCAGGGAATTCGTGAAATTACTGTTTCACTTAGTGACTTCATGAAATTACTAAAATATCTAGGGATCTATCAACCCCCCCAAAAAAAAAAAAGTAATGGAAAGGTAAAGTATTAAAACAAATGTTGAAAA